>NC_080785.1:68961567-69264597 GCF_028018385.1 Neofelis nebulosa | reverse complement strand
CAGAGAAGCAGAAGTCCATGGAATTTAAATGACTTGTGTAGCACTACAAAACTACTTTGTGGCAGAATTGGGACTAGAACTTACATTTCCAATCTCCCAATCAGTGTTCTTTCTAACACACTTGTGTTGTTCTCACTTTAATTATGACAGAACTAGTCCAAAGTCCAAAGAAGTTAAGGGTCCTAATAAAGATGTCTCTGTTACAAATATTGGAGTTAGGTAAAACTTTATATACATGTAGATTTTTCATGAAAATTCAATGAATTTTCTAAGTTACATGTTAACATATTGTTAAAAATATCAGTACTTTTGGAAGGAGTAACATCTTCAGCTGTTATCCACTTACATTTCAATAAGGTAGGTTTCTATATGAGAAATAAAATAAAAGGAAAGAGCAAATGCCCCTATATCAGAGTCTGATTAGTACAGCAGAACCATTATGCATGATGTGTAATAAGGGAGCATGGGGAATGATCTGTATCACTAATGCAAGAGTCAGGCTTTTGAGAGAGAAAAGAAGTTGGGGGATTTCAACATCTTGGCTCTTCATATTATGGCCAGAGTGTGGAAGCCTTAGAACATAGGGTTTATGCCACAATTATTGAAGGGCAAAGAATTCTTGATGACTTAGGACATTTCTCATTCAAGAAGAACACAGCATTGATTAGCAAATGAGGAGGAAAATTCGTAAGTTGTGAATAAGGATTAAGATGTGGTCCAAAAAGGGATGCCTGGGTGGCTCAGTCGGTTAAGCATCTGACTTCTGATTTTGGCTCAGGTCATGATCTCAGAGTTGGTGAGTTTGAACCCCCATCTGGCTCTGTGCTGACAGCACGAAGTCTGCTTGGGATTCAGTCTTTCCCTTTCTCTGCCTCTGCCCCACTCATGCTCTTGCTGGCTCTCTCTCTCAAAAATAAATAAACTCAAAAAAATTTTTTAAAAATATGTGGTCCAAGAAGGACTAGCATCCTCTTTTCTTCCCTTGTGGAATGGGCTTCAATGGAAGAAAAACAGATAAATTTGAGTGGAGTCTCAGGGACAAAGTATACCTAGCAGAAGGCAATCTCAAAAGGAAACCCTTTTTCCAACTTGGATCCTGGGAAGTAGAGAAGCAATGGTCAAAAATGGTATCCGGCTGGATGGGACTGAAAGAAACCTCCAAGAGTCTTACAAACCCCAGTATGGTGAAGAGAAAACAGCCATGAATTCCAGAATCCTGCAAAAGAAAGTCCAAAAAGGCAGAAAGGTGTCTGTAGACAGAAGACAGCTTGAAGTTGGGACTCACACAAACCTGATTAAATGGGGTCACAGGGGATTGGGCACCTCAGCCATAAACACCAGCATGTAACAATGTGGATCAGACAAGAAACACCTCAGTAGAGGTCAGCAAAGTAGGTGATTGCTGGACACTGATGGACCTACCCGTGATGCCTGAATGCTAAAGGATGCTAAATAAGACTCCCTTCTTCACCTATTGCCTTCTTAACTTAGTTTATCTCCAGAAGAAGGTGAGGATGGGGAACATCCAGACTTTCAGTGGGCATTTATTCAAAAGAAACTGAGTTTGAAGCAGAAATAATTGAATTACATTAAATTGACAAGATCTCATGATGGGATCAATACCCTTATAATAAGAGGAAGAGACACCAGAGCTCTCTCCACCATGTGAGGGTGCAGCAAGAAGGCAGCCATCTTCCTTTGAAGAGAGTTTGAAGAGAGTTCTTACCAGAAACCAAATCAGCTAATACCTTGATCTTGGACTTCCCAGTCTTCAGAACTGTGAGAAATAAATGTCTTTTGTTTAAGTCATCTGTTCTACGGTATTTGGTCATAACAGCCTGAGCAGACTAACACATTCTGTGTTTAGAACTTTTGTGACTTTGGAAAATCCATACTCACATAGAGAGATACTACAAAATTACCCACAAAACCCTGCTTTACCTGATTCCTTCAGCTAGATTTTCATCCTCATTATTTCCCATCATTAATAGTTTGCAGCCCTTCATGCTACTTTCATTAATTTTTAGGCAAATGTGTTTGAAAGTCAGACTGTATGTTGATCTCTATAAATACTCATTTATTTCTCCTAAATAAATCAGTCTAAATTACAGCTTGCCACAGGAATACCAGTTATGTGTTTGAATTTCAAAGCATATGAAAAGAGAAAAAATACTTCCTGTAATAAATGCTCTCAGGGTTGGGCTAATTCTATTTTTGTACACTTACAAAATACTAGCAACAGTTAGATTTTACACCTCTGATATGCCTATATACTCAGAATTTCCCTAGTAAATGTGTCACTAATTAATCACATCTCAAGGAAACCATATTATTTATAAATAATTCATATATAACACATGGTTTTGTGGTTAAGAGAATGGGCTGTGCTGGGTGGGATCTGATCTTGGACAAGTTACTATTAAGTCCTTATGCCTCAGTTCTCTCAACCTTAAAATGGGAATAACCCAAGGGTAGTTGTAAGGATTAAATGACATATGATACACATAAAACGATTAAAACAGGACCTGACTCTTCATAAATACCACTGAAATGTCTACTTTTATTATATTCTGGAATTGTTCCTACACTGAAAAACTATTAGAATGCCTGACAGTCATTTGTGTTATCAAATAAAACTCTCTTTTCCTTGTAACACGGGGCACTCCCTCCCATCCTTATGACTGGGTGGGGCCATGTTTCTATCTCTGTCAAATGAACTAGTCAATGAATTATTTAAATGGCATATTGAAATTCTCCAGAGTACCCTTTCTCCCCTGCCATGGCAACTAGAAATGTTTGATATGGTAGAGCCCAGGGGACAGGAGTGGTTGAAGTGAGCAGAGCCTTCCTGTTGCCCTGAGATAGATCTGTTACAGGAACAAAAGATAAACCTTTGCTATTTTAAGCCACTGGCATTTGGGGTAGTTTGTTACACAGCATAACCTTTTCTATCCCGAGTAATGCAGAAAGCAAGGCAATTATCTGGATATTTAACTTAAATAACAGTCTCTATTCAAGTGAATGACATCCTCAGGAATACCCAGAGTATTGGATGATATCAGTAAAGAATAATTTGAAGAATGTTGGCTAGGTCAGTGATGTCCCCTAATGTCTGCCTTGTCTCAGACCTTCCTTTGGTGTCCAAAATTTCACCCCAAAGATACACTGGGAATTACTCTCAAGTTGTCCCCTTAAATAAGGCATAAAACCCTGGAAGAAGTAATATATAAATCATCAAGTCTTTATACATCCAAGGCGATGTGCTTATCTAATCCTTTTCCAGGAAGAATCAGGGCAGCATTAGAGTTACATTGGAAGATAAACTTGGAAGGTCTTTCCAATATACAACTCAAAAAGGAACTACGTGTATGGGGGAAATTATAGAGGCTGTTTAATCATGGAAATAATTATCTGGGATTCATCTCTACTTCAGATCAAGACAAATCCAGTGAACTGCAAGAACTTCTGCAAGGACAGCCTCAGTGACCTGCTCAAAGCCACTTGCTAAGTTATGGCAAAGTTCATGTCTGACTCCCATATCAGGATTTTACCCACTATACCCTGACAGTTCTAAGGCAAGGGGCCAAGAATTGCTGAAGAAGAGGCAACAAAGCACATACATTCAAAGGAAAAGAACTGCGAACCAGAGGATTAGAGACTGAATCCCTCTGGTCTCATTTGCATCAGGTTCTATCAGAAACCTTTTTTTTGTGTGTGTGTTTTTGTTTTGTTTTGTTTTGTTTTGTTTTGTTTTGTTTTGTTTTTGAAGTGGGCTTAGGTTTATTTCTTTTACTTATATGCTTGATTCCTAGCTATTTGAATTTGGGTAATTTACTTAACATCTTTGTGCCTTAAGTTTCTCCTCTGTAAATTATAATAAGAGTTACTGTTAGAATTAAATAAGAAACAAATGTCAAGTGCGTAGCCCATGGCATATAGCATGTACACAATAATTGTTAACCACTAGCTTTATTTTCATTTTCTCATTTTCAACTCTCATGAGGTCTTTTTTCCAGATTACCCCCAAAACACTGGTTGTGTTATGTATGTGAAAATTAGTCTTGGAAGGACTTTCATGTCTTCAAAAAGAGCAAGGTAACACATCAGTTGCTCACCTCAACAGTTGCTAGATTTTTAGATCTTCCATCTAGTTAACCTCATACTCTCCTGAAAATTGAACATTGACATGAGCTGGAGATTGACATACCTTAGCATGTATTCAATGCGTTTTAAAAACTGGAATTGTTTTTTTACCAATTTATTCTTTACTGCAAGACAAGAAAGTTTCTATAATTCTTTGCTGTTGCAGTAGTGCTTTTTGTTGTTGTTGTTGTGATTGTTAAGGAATGAAATAGGGATGAGACTGCATCCACAATTGGGCCAGAGAGCAGTGTCAAGTTGGTAGAAGGTGATCAAAAATTAAATTGAGCTACAAGAAATCTGAAGCAAGACTTGCTCATCACCAGGAGACAGCGCTCTCTCTTCCTTAGGAATTCCAGAATCCTTGGAAAGCATATCCAGAGCACTGCAGCTACTTTCAATAGAGACTCAAGTCATTTTATTTGGACATAGATGAAAGGAGAGAGTAAGTTCATGAACTAAGGACTTTGGGACCACACAGGAGGAGCCATTTGCCTGGATTTTCATGAAGGTCATACTTCATGAGCTATCATTTCTCTTAGGGAAGCCATGAGAACAGCAGTTTTACTCTGAAACTAATGAAGCTAAATTCGGGGCCGTACATTTGCATGGACATCTTTAAGACCCTGGGAGAGTCTCAATGTGTGTGTACCGTCCTATATTCTTGTAAACAGAGTAACAGGGTGATGTCATAACTGCATTTACTTAAGACCGCTTTCCCTTTCCATAGTGTCATGCGGCATTGAGGTGGTGCTGGGGTTCATGACACACTACCCCCAAAATATGCCACCTTGGCATATTGAATATTTTAAACTGAAGTAGTTTGAGCAAATGGCAGAAGCAGGGTACTTACTCTGACCCTCCCCTGCCCTTTTTCCCTGAACCCGCTCAGAAAACCCACATGTGGAAGGTGCCCTCCCTCTGCCTGGAGGAAAGGAGCATCTTTATCTCTGAAAACCAAGGGACACCAACAAGAATCCTAACAAACAGGCCTTGCTAAATTTCCCTCAGTTTATTGCAATTACATCATACTCCTTAATCTATCATATTCTTCCGTGACTGTCCACTCTTCATCAAACCTAGCATAAAATACTCAGGTCCGTTTCTTTGGGTCTTCATTTCATTATGGCTCCTGTGTCCCATAAAAGGTATAGTAAACAGGAGCGCCTGGGTGGCTCAGTCGGTGGAGCGTCCAACTTCAGTTCAGGTCATGGTCTTGCAGTTTGTGAGTTCGAGCACCGCGTCAGGCTCTGTGCTAACAAACAGCTCAGAGCCTGGAGCCTGCTTCAGATTCTGTATCTCGCCCCCGTCCCCTGCTCATGCTCTGCCTCTCTCTGTCTCTCAAAAATAAATAAATGTTAAAAAAAAATTTAAATCGATACTAAATAAATCTTTACGTTTTTCTCCTGTCTTTGTCAGTTTAATTTTCAGATCTAGCCAGGGACCTAAAGAGCATTGAGGAAAACTTTTTCTTCCCGTCTAGTGGCCATGGACACTTTTGGAATCCAGCCATGGGGAAGCTGGGGATACATTTAGTTGGCTTGTGGTGAAATACGTTCACATGATTCACAATCACTTCTGCACATAAAGTCTTGCTTTCAGACATGCTGCTAGCCTGTCCCCTTACCTGGCATAATGAGGCAGAACTGAAGGGTTAGGTCACATGGGGATAATAATGCACCCCACAGTATCTAGAGGAATGGTAAGGAGAAGAAATAGGTTTTAAGCATTGGAGTCAGAAGTTAATCTATGCAGGGGTGCCTGGGTGGCTCAGTCAGTTAAGTATCCAACTTCAGCTCAGGTCATGATCGCATGGTTTGTGGGTTCAAGCCCCACGTTGGGCTCTGTGCTGTCAGCTCAGAGCTGGAGCCTGATTCAGACTCTATGTCTCTCCCTCTCTCTGCCCTTTCCCCCCTCACGCTCTGTCTTTTTCTCTCTCTCAAAAATAAACATTTTTATTTTTATTTACTTATTTTAAATAAACTTTTTTTTTTAATTTTAAAAAGAAGTTAATCTATGCAAAATTCTTTCAATTATTGCATGTGAAAAATTGTAAGCAGAATGCCCTTGATACCTAGTCAGAATGGAAGCTCTGTCCTATTAGGTAAGAATGCACACAGTAAGGCAGCATAAACGGACAAGATTTTTCTCCTTTTTTGATGGAAATTGCAGGATATACAATTGATAAGAACCCCTTCATAAGTCATCAAGTTGTAGCAGCCCTTCAAAAACATGAGCACAGGGGGACCTGGGAGGCTCAGTCCATTAAGCCTCTGACTTCAGCTCAGGTCATGATCTCGCCCTTTGTGAGTTTGAGCCCTGCGTCTGGCTCTCTGCTGTTGGTGCTAAGACTGCTCACCACTCATGTGCTCTCTCTCTCAAAAATAAATAAACATTAAAAAACAGAAAGTGAGTACATGTGCGAGAGGGGTTGCATGTCTAACCCAATTAACTATCAGCATTTTGAAAACAAAACAAAACAAAACTTTGAGGGGTACCTGGGTGGCTCGGTCGGTTAAGTGTCCGAATCTCGATTTCAGTTTAGGTCATGATCTCACCATTCATGAGATAGAGCCCCATGCTGAGCCCTGCATCAAGCCCCAAGCCTACTTGGGATTCTCTCTCTCCTTCGCTCTCTGCCCCTCCCCCACTTTCTCTCTCTCTCTCTCTCTCTCTCTCTCTCTCTGTCAATAAATAAACATTAAAAAAAACTTTGATAAACGCTATAAAGGAAAGATTGAATTGTATTTCTATTATTTGTGAAGAAAAAATTACAGTCATTGTCATAAGACAAGGCGACCAAAAAACTGTTGGAACATGATAGAGAAAGGCCAAGAATCTATTATTTTGGGGGTTTGGGGTCTGTTGTTTTTGTTGTAGCATTTGTCAGCTTTTGTTATGATTTCTTTTCCCATTCTAAATATTCATGTTTCTGTCTAACTTTGTATTATTTTTCTTAAGGAGAACGCTCTGAATTTAAGTTTCAGTTCCCAGAAAGCCTAAGTCAGCCCTGAATAGGAGGCAAAGCACAAGTTAAAGACTTCTTTTCTCCAGTTACAGTTTAGGCCTGTTTCCTATTCTGTGCCTGGTGGAAATGGCTAATTAATGCCTTTTTCTTTCAAATGTGTTGCTGTTGAAGAAAATTAAATTAATAAAATTAAATCAAAAGGAGAGTCTAAGACTCCTGTTAGAACTGGAAACTAATTACTGACCTTGAAAAAAGAACCACAAGAGGTTTGTGCATATGTATATTATTTAGCGCAAAGGGTAATTTTTAAGAACACAGATCGTGTATAGATGTAGATAGGTAAATATATATTTGTGATTACTTGTGGGTTCTCTTTTGAAACTAATAATTAGCTTTAATTTCGTATTCAAAATAGTGAATGGCAATGCAATGTGCTTGAAGTGTAATTGGCCTATTCCTGTAATACTCACTGGAAGAATAAGCAATGCATTCTGTTGGTTCTGATCCTCCACATTTGTATTTTTATCAATTTACTCTTCAGGTCTCTACAAATGAGAGAGTAACTTTTAAGAAACATACAATAAGAAGAAACCGATATGTAGGAACAAGAGGAACCAAATCATTAATCCTGTTTTTCATTCTAGAAAACATAAGTCAATATCATTTACTAGATAGCAATACCTGCAGTGCATAATATTTTCAAATTGAATTGACACAATTTCAAGACATTAAAAAAATACTATAAACAACTTTATGATTATAAATTGTAAAACTTAGGGCGTCTGGGTTGCTCAGTGGGTTAATCATCCGACTCTTGGTTTTGGCTCAGGTCATGATCTCACCTCTCGTGTCGGGCTCTAAGATGACAGAACAGGGCCTGCTTGGGATTCTCTCTCTCCCTCTCTCTCTGCCCGTCCCCTGTTCTCTCTCTTTCCCTCTTTCTCTCTCTCAAAATAAACTAACAACTAAATAAAATAAATAAATAAATTTGAAAGCTTAGAAGAAATGGAACAATTCTTCAAAAGAAATAAAATAAAAATACATACTAAGAAAACTCAAGCAAGAGGAAATAAATAATCTGATTAGTCTTATAACAGTTAAAGAAATTTAATTTATAACTAAAAATCTCCTAAACAGAAACCTCTAGGCCCAGATGGTTTCAGTGGAGAATTCTCTCAAACATTTAAGTAATTAAAATGAATTTTACACTATGTTTTCCAGGAAATCAAAGAAAAGGTAATACTTCCCAAATCATTTTATGAGGTCAGTATCACTCTGCTACCAAAAGCAGAAAAAGACAAAAAAAAAAAAAAAAAAAGACTAAAACACCTATATCTCCCATGAACTCAGAAGCCAAAATCTTCAACAAAATATTAGCAAATCAAATCAAATAATATATATGAAGAATTGGGGCGCTTGGGTGGCTCAGTTGGTTGAGCATCTGACTTCAGCTTGGGTCATGATCTCACAGTTGACGAGTTTGAGCCCTGTGTTGGGCTCTGTGCTGACAGCTCAGAGCCTGAAGCCTGCTTCAGATTCTGTGTCTCCCTCTCTCTCTCTCTGTCTGCCCCTTCCCTGCTCATGCTCTGTTGTTCTCTGTCTCAAAAATAAATAAACATTTATATATATGTATATCCATATCTATATCTATATATCTATATCTATATCTATATCTATATCTATATCTATATCTATATCTATATCTATATCTATATCTATATCTATATAGATATAGATATATATGAAGAATTGTACACCATGACCAAATGGGACTTATTCTAGGTATGCAAGGTTGGTTCAGCATTTGAAAATCATTCAGTATAAACTATTATAGCAAGCAGATAAAGAAAAAAATCCAATATGATCATATTAATTGACACAGGAAAAGCACTTCACAGAATCTGAAACCCATTTGTGATGAAAACTCTCAGCAAGCTAGAAATAGAGAGGAACATTTTGATATAGAGCAACTTTATATAGAACAGCTTGATATAGAGCAACTATAAAAATTTTACAGCTAACATAATATTTAATGGTGAACAGCTAAATACTTCTCTAACATTAGGAAGAAGGCAAGGATGTCCACTCTTATCACCCCCATTCAATAGGATAGAATGTCCTGGCAACTGAAATAAGGCAAGAAAAGGAAATAAAAGGTATGGAAAAAGTAAAACTGTCCTTATTTACAGACAACATGATTTTCTCTGTAGAATCTTAAAGAATTTACTAAAAACTCCTAGAATTAATAAATGAGGTTAGTGAATTTTCAGGATACAAGATCAATATACACAAAAATCAAAGCATTTCCATATACTAACAGAGCTCATGTGAAACCAATATTAAACATATACTTCCATTTATAATCACTTCAAAGAAAGTAAAATATTTATATAGGTATGAACTTAAAAGATGTACAGAATCTGTATGACAAAAATTACAAAATGCTAATTTAAGAAAAAAAAAACCAAAGAACACCAAAGTAAACGGAGAGGCATACTGTTTTAATGGATTACAAATCTCAACATAGTAATGATGTTTATTTTCTCCCAATTGATCTATAGGTTTCAAGCAATTTCCATCAAAATCCCAGCAAGAGTTTTTCTAGAAATAGGTGGGCCTATTCTAAAATTTATTTGGAAGGAACAGGCCCTATAAAAGTTAAAATACTATTGAAAAAAATAATAGAGTGAGAAGAATCACTGTACCTGATTTCAATATTCATTACATGGCTATGGAAATCAAGAGTGTGTATTGTGTGTGTGGCACAGAAGTGGACAGATCGATCAATGTGTGTGTGTGTATTTTGTGTGTGGCACAGAAGTGGACAGACAGATCAATGGAATAGAATAGAGAACCCAGAGATAGATCCACATTAATATGTCTGACTAATTTTTTGCAAAAGTACAAAAACAATTCAATGGACAAAGAATAGCCCTTTCAACAAATAATGCTGAAGCAATTGGATATCCATAGGCAAAAAAAAAAAAAAAAAAAAAAATTAAAAAGCCTCAAAACAACAATTCCAAACCCAAATTCAAACAAAAGCCTCATTAAGTAACATTCATAAGTCAAAATTGTGGTCTTCAATGTAAATGGAAAATTATAAAAACATTTAGGAAAAAAAAAAACCATAGAAGAAAATCTCTGGGACATAGAACTAGAAAGGACTAGACCAAGAAAGATTCAGTCTGATGCCAAAAGCATAATGCACTAAAGGAAAAAGTTACAAACTGGATTTCATCAAAGCTCAAAACTTTTGTTTTACAAAAGACTCAGTGAAAAGATACAAAGACAAGGTACCGATCGGCAGAAATGATTTGCCAATCATATATCTGACAAAGGACTATTATCTGGAATGCATAAAGATCTCTCAAAACTCAGCAATAAAGTAACCAAAAAAATTTAATAAAAAATGGCAAAATATATGAATGGACATCTCTCCCCAAAGGATATACAGATAGCAAATAAACAGAAGAAAATATGTACAACATCATTAGCCTTAGGGAAATGTAAATTAAAACCACAATGAGATATTACTATACACCTGGTAGAATGGCTAAACAAAAAATTAATGACAATATTAAATGCTGGTGAAGATACAGAGAAACCGGATCACTTATCTGTTGTTTGTAGTAATGTAAAATGGTACACTCCTTCTGGAAGAGTTTAGCAGTTTCTTTTAAAATTAAACATGCAACTACTATATGGCCCAGAAACTGCATTCCTGGACATTTATCCCAAAGCAATGAACACATATTCACATAAAACCGTGTACACAAATGTAAATCTGCTAGATTTACTCATAACTTCCAGAAACTGGAAATAACCCAGATATCCTTCAACAGATAAACAGTTAAGTGAACTATAGTACATTCATACTTTGGAATAAACTATTAAACAATAAAAATAAACAAACTATTGATATATACAACAACTTGGGTTGAACTTTGAGGCAATGATGTAGAGTAAAAAAAGTGAATCCCTAAATATTAGGATTTCATGGTTTTATTTATATAATTTTTGATCTATTTATATAACATTCTTGACATTGCAAAGTTGTGTAGATAAAGAACAGATTGGTGGTCAGTGGCAGAGATGGAGAGGAAGGAAGGTGTGTGTCTATAAAAGGAATCCTCATAGTGATGGAACGGTTCTCTATCTTCTCTATCTTCTATCAATATCCTAGTTGTGATATTGTATTAAAGTTTTGCAAGATGTTACCAATGGGGGATATTAGGCAAAGGATATACAGGATCGTACTGTATTATTTCTTACAACTGCATATCTGTAATTATTTTAAAATAAAAAAGTTTAAATAATTACAGAGTATAATATACCTTTTAGGGATGATAAAGGTAGAAACCAAACTAAATGGCCTCTTTGGGTCTTTCCAAATTTTTACAAATCACTTTTCTCTACTTTTGGTGATGCCTAAAGTGGTCACCTTGTATCTTCTCCAAGAAGTGATTCGCTCTCCCCATTCCATGTATAACCTCAGACCTATGATGGGGGCAGACACTGAATAGCTCCTCTGTGTCTTGGCTCACTTTTCCTCCCTGGGTCTCCATGAACCAGCTATAATATAAGAGGGACTTCAAGAGACCCTTTTGGCTTCAAAATCCTGGAATTCCAATCTTTTCATTTTTTATTTAGGTTATACAACCAACAGAAGTGGGGGGGAAAAAGTCAAATCCCTAGACCTTTAATACCCTTCCACATTAACTCCATCTCTGCTAATTTGTTTGGTTCCCAGTAGGCTCTTACACCCTCTACCAGGAAATACCAAGCCCATTTTCCAAATTACTGTCTGCCTAAAGAGTAATAATAGCATAGTTGTGGGTATTGAAAACTGAAGCCCAAATTCTGAAAAAGAAGGCAAAATCAAACCATGGGTGGGGCACCTGGGTGGCTCAGTCAGCTGAGCATCTGACTCTTGATTTTGGCTCAGGTCATGATCTCAGAGTTTGTGGGATCAAGCCCCGCATGGGGCTCTACACTGACCATGCAGAGCCTGCTTGGGATTCTCTCTCTTCCTCTCTCTCTGCTCCTCCCTCACTCATGCTCTCTCTCTCAAAATAAATAAATAAACATTTTTTAAATTTTTTTTTTTTTTCAACATTTTTTATTTATTTTTGGGACAGAGAGAGACAGAGCATGAACGGGGGAGGGGCAGAGAGAGAGGGAGACACAGAATCGGAAACAGGCTCCAGGCTCCGAGCCATCAGCCCAGAGCCTGACGCGGGGCTCGAACTCACGGACCGCGAGATCGTGACCTGGCTGAAGTCGGACGCTTAACCGACTGCGCCACCCAGGCGCCCCAATAAACATTTTTTAAAGGGGAAAAAAATCAAACCATTGTCTTTACACAATATTAAGCGGTCCCTGGAGGTGCACATCCCTCATTAATATGTCTGTGGGGTCACTTCCTACTCAGATTTTCATTTTGAGAACAAAAGAGTCTCAGCTGAGATCACAGTTGGAAGACAACTACCTGTGTTAAGCTGGATGGAAGCAAAATGCTGTTTCATTACTACCTGTTGTGCTTCCTGCTCCCACAGTCAGCATACTTGGCTTCTACATTGTTGAAATGTGTATGAAATTTTAAAAATGTGGATGAAATTATTTCAGAAAACCATGCAGCAGGTGCTCTGTGTCTGCAGGGAATGTGGGAGAGCAAGCTGGCCACTGGCTGAAATTGATTGCTACCACCAATCAAATCCCTGTTACGTAGGTGAACTGGGCAAGCTCCAGAAGGCCAGTGAGGGATACTGACAGGGAATAGAGAACTTCGGGACAAAAAAGAAGTAAAGGAAAAAAGGAAAAGGGATAGATACACTTCAGCCCCTGAATGACTCACACTGCCTCGGCATAATTTCATGTTTCATTGATATGATGCTCCCAAACTTTTTACTGCCCACATTGTCTATTATTTTTGCCAGGAGTTTCAAGTTTTAAAAGATTATTTTTTCAACAAAATCAATTGCATTGATGAGGTAACAATATTTTCCTTCTCCATTTTTAATCAGACAACATATAATTGCAAGGCCTTTCTGTTCAGAAAGGTAAACAGGTAAAGCTAATTAAATTCATATCAAAAAGAAAGAAATGTGTTACTTTATTTACCTCTGTAGTCTTATTACAGGTGTATATGAAATGTTCTTGTTTTCTTTTAAATAATGAAATCAATATGAAGGCCTCAGGTTAAGAAATATGGTAATCTTTTAGAAATGCCCTTTTGGCACAGAACACTCCCCATAATAGTTACAGCTCTCAAGCAGTCTAAAATGTCCAGCTCAGAGCTTTGGGCATGAGATGATTAATATGAGCACCGCTGGAGTATTTGAAATAGTTCAGATGTTAGTTCAAACCCCAGACTCAGTATTTATCTCTTGTGTCATCAAAGGATTTATCCTCTGTAAGTCTTAATTTCCTAACCTTCAAAACTGGCATAGTTGTATCTATGTCTTAGATCCTCAAGAAATTACAGCTAAGCCGTTGTTGGATGATCATGGGTACAAACAACAAATGAGAGCTCAAAACAGATCAGCTGTGTGGAGTTGGCCAAGCATCTTTTATAAAGTTATTTTTACATGCATTCTCCCTTTATTTCCATCTTATTCTGGTTTTCCTTCGTAGAATCAGGGAAAGAAGTTGGGGCATAAAGGAAAGGAGAGAAGCGAAACACAGGCAAGAGGGAGCTGGTGAATAAAAACCTATCCACTTAAGTCTTGACTGTTCATGATACTTTGAAATATCATGTTCTCTTGTTCTTCTCTTTTTAAGTTGAATTTCTCAGTTTTTCACCAGTTCCTCATTGTGGCATTTATGGGAAATTCCCAACCCAATAAACACTCTCTCCCTTTTCCTTGTTACCAGAACTCTGATCTGTGCAGGGCAACAATGAGTCTGGTTAACAATATCTTCCTCTTCACATACAGATTGAGCCAGAACTCACACTAAAGTCTTAAGATTTAATTTTACAGGCTAAATCTGTCTTGTCATATTTATAATGTCATGATTAATGCTTAAACTGGATGCATCAGTTTGTCCACAGAATTTATATTTTACTATCACCTCTGACCCTTTTTCTCTGTATTCAAGCTCAAATATATTTACCCCATTTTCTATATTATAGCCTCTTTTTTTCTATATTCAAGCACTTGAAGTCACATAAATAGCCACTAAATTACTTTCTTCTCATCTTGACTATAATCTACAAAGCTGCAAACACAGAACAGTGATCCATGCCTTGTAATGCTAATTGTTCCAAGGAAGACAAATCTCTTTAGGATCATTAGGTAATATTTGACTACAACTGAACACCTGATATTAAACCTCAAGACTTTACTATCATTTTCTGGTTCCATACCATCAGTAGACTAGGAATTTTTCAAACTATGTACTACTAGAGAGAGACTACACCCTATATCATCAACAGTAGTGTTTTTCAATGGGTTCTTGATTTTTAGGTATAAAAAGCTCAAATTGCCTTAACTGTGCAAAAATTCAGGAAATTGCTGATCTTGATTTGTCCCCACACGTCTAAATTTGGGTTTTCACACAAACAGAGACAGAGATAGAAAAATGGGCACAGGTATTTTGGGGAAATATCAGGAAGCAGTGATGAAGGGCCCAGAAGACTGAGATAGAGACCAAGAAGGCAGAGCCCATAGTGAATGTGGGATTGTGTAGTTGCTACTCTTTAACACTCTGAGGAACCATCCCTCTGAAGGACAGGATGCTGAGCATTAATGCAAAGTTTGGAGGATACCTCTGGAAACACAAACCCCCCTTATGCCTAGGACTTGCCTACCTGTGAGCTGAAGGAGCCTGAGCTGGGATGATTCTTGGTGCACAGGAACTGTCTACTCCAGCTGTGGTTGGATTCAGAGCTGATGCAGCCTGGGACACGGAGTCTCTGCTTTTGTCATTTCCAAACATAATCCAAATACATAAGATGTTTTCAGTGGTGATGGTGTCTAGAAATTATCGGCGGGAAATAATCAATAAAAATTTCAAAAGTCCCAAGACATTTGAAAAAAAATTTAATTACAATTAATGAAATTCCATCTTATAGAAAAATACACAGCACTATTGGAACTGCTTTTTATTAAGAGTGCACTGAAAACCTAAACCACCTTTGAGCTAGATCTCATATTTGAGGTAAGTTTCCCTTTCTTTTTAGGTATTTGCAAAGTTTTTTCCCCCTTCCCTCATCTTTGTTACTGACTTATCTTTTTAAAGTAATCTCTACACCCAACATGGGGCTTCAACAAATGACCCCAAGATCATGACCCCTGAGCCAGCCATGTGTCCCCTTAACTCATCTTATATATACTTTTTTAAGGGCTCATCATGGCCAGTATTTCATTTTGAATGAAAATTCCTCAGAATGAACTCTTGCTCTGCCCAAATTTAGACAAGATTGTCCAAGATGGGGTCACCTGACTTGGGTCTATTCGCAGATGTGTGGGAGGAGGAAAGCTGAGGACTCCTTCCAGAGAGAACTTACCTTCATAATATAGGGAAGAGCCAGTGACAAGAGCTTGACTGAGTGCCTTAGCCTGAATTCTCTTAAGAACAGAGCCTGAGGTGCAAGGTCAGGTCAGGAAATAAGGGGAAGCAAAGCAAAGAAAGATGGGAAGCAATGGAATGTGATGATTTGCATGTATCTGTAGAAAGATAGAATATAAATAGATAGATACACAGATAGATATGTATTTACCTGTCAGCAAACCAACACTTAAGTTTCTTTGTTCAGCTCTCCCAGAAGCGGAAGGCCTAAGGTAACCAATCAGCACTTTACTGCTCAGCACCAGTTACTAACCTGGCTGCAAGTTTTCCCTTTGTTTCATATAAGGAAAGTAACCCTGCTTTAACCAATCAGTAGATGCCTTGTGCCTGCTCACTCTGGTCTATCAGAATGTCATGCCTTATACAGCTCTTCAAAGAACCCACTTTCTAGACTGCTTCCATTCCAAATAAGCCTAAGTTTGCATAAAATTAGAACTGTTAGATAAAAGCCAACTAGATGAGTAAACGGTCTAGGTAAGACTATTTTAAAAGTCATGAGTTCAAATTTCAGTCATAGAGTCCACAAACCCTGGTATGATAGATCTACACTCATATCGATATATCATAAATTACACATATATTTATATCTATATGAAGGCTTATGGACTAAATGATAGGAAATGTTATCTATGATATATACCTTATATGTATATCTTATGATTATCTTATAATTACAATTATCTTACAATTGAGATTACAACTTATGAGATTTTCTATATATCTTCTATTTATAATATATAATCTTATAATTAACAATATAAATTATATACATATATAATTTCATAGTGTACCTTACATATATCACATATATATAATTATATTTATATATGTATATGTCTATTTCTTTAAGTATTTCCATCTGACTTTATTTTTGGCTGAAACCTTTCTCCTGCCTAATGTGGAAAATCTAATGTACTTGCTCCTAGGTGAGCTCTGTCAATTTCTATGTTTTCTCAGGCAATGTAGCTTTAAAATTCAGCTGTTGCAGACTGCCCTCACACTCTCTTCCACCGGTGTTGATGCTTGGCTGGAGGTTTACTGAATGCCTCTGCACAGCTTCTGCCCATTTTGTACTGGCCCCCTCTGTGACCACTTCTGAGCTGACTGCCTGCTGCAGTGAGGTCAGCTGAATGGTCTGCCCTGCCTCTTCTTTTCAGTCACTTCCTAAGAGCGCTACCAAAGCATCCTGACCTTAGTGAGTTCTCTCTGCCCTGAGGTTACATCTATGGCCAATTTGGGGGGTGGGGGGGTGGGGGGGGGTGTGAAAGGCTGACTGCTCTTCTGTTTCTGGGGACACAGCAGGACTGCAGGACATCACTCCGTCTAGCAAAGAGTCTTCAAGTTAGATATGATTTTGTAAGTTCTGATCCATTCTATTGTTTGTGGGCAAAAGTGGTGCTGAGGAAACCTTTTCAGCCAGGACAGGAACTGTTTACAGATGAAGCAAGAGACTGAGAGGAATTGCACATCCTAGAAGAGTCAAGGGGACGTGGGCAATGGGGACAGGTGTCTTCCCAGTCATTGGGCTGCTTCTCCACCCACCTGCCGTTCACATCCTTGCTCATATTGTTTTTGGTAAATATTTTAGAGACCATAAAACCTGTTGCATTTAAAAGAAAAATTGATAGGTTGCAGTCTGAAAACAGAACAGAATAAAACAGCAATATGGTAGTTTTGAATCATTTGGCAAGAGATTGGGTAAGCATTTGGATTCATTCCAGGAAGCACGTCTCTGGGGCCAAAAGACTGATTAACTGCCTGTGACGAGTAGTGAATTGATCCACTTTAGTCGAGGGCATCTGAAGACCTTGTGACAGATGAAGAATGAAGAGTTTATATCCCATTTCTGACCAGGCTTCTGACAGGGCTCCTGGTTACAGAAGGAAGTCTTCCTTTTCAGGTTTTACTGATGATCATGATACAGGAACCCCATGATATTTTGAATGATAGAACACCAAAGTGAAGTTCCTTTTTCAATATCCCACAGTGCCTCAGTCCATTTAGGCTGCTATAACAGAATACCACAGACAGGTGACTTATAAACAACAGAAATTGATTCCTCACAGTTTTGGAGGCTGGAAGTCTAAGATCATAGCACTGGCAAATTCGATGTCTGGTGAGAACTGCTTGCTCACTGATGGCTGTCTTTTCACTGTAAATGCAGATGGCAGAAAGGGTAAGCAATCTCTCTGGGGTCTCTTTTATAAGGTCATTAATCCCATTCAAAGGGCTCAGCCCTCATAATATAATCATTTCCCAAAGACCCCACTACCTAATGCCATCACCTTGGGGGTTAGGATTTCAACATACGAATTTTGAGGGGACACCAACATTCAGACCATAGTACATGGCAACTTTAGATCAGAAAGTGACCAATGGCAACCGGATATCTTTAGCCTCTGTTGGGTAGCGAGAACAAGCAGGCTGCAGTGGGCGTTGAGTGCAGCATTGTGAGTATTCTGCAGGTGTTTCTAACAGAGGAGGGAACATTTTGAGGTAAATGCCCAATCTACACACTGATCTAAGGAAAATCTGCCTGATAAACCCTCTTACCATGTTGATATTTTGGATGCAATTTGCTTAAAAATCACTTCAGCATACACGGCATGATATATTTGTGAATGAGAAGATTATATGTCTGTGGACAGCTGTTTAATCTTTGAGGTGTTTTAATCACAAACACACATACCAGAGGTGGTTAACAAGCCTTTGAAACGCTTCCCTCTGAAGTCCTAACCCAACTACCATTAGTGCTTCAGATACTGCTATCTCCGTCCTCACTACCAAATTTATAAATAATTGTAAATGTAAGAATTAGCATCTAATTGGTGCAATGAACTTGTTTATGGTATATGGGTTGGTTTATAATACTGTACTGATCCTTCCTCCATTGCATGAAGGGAGCATGAGAAACCAAGGAGTCTATACTAGCCGTCTACCTCAAGAGTAACTCTTTAGGTCTAGAATTCCACTTGACCCCTTAATGGAGTGTTCCTTTGCCTGAGCCGATCAAAACTTCACTTGAGCTATCTTAAAACACTGGAGTGAACCTCTCAGCCAAGGTGCTTAATGAAGTACTAAAAGGGACAAAGAACAGAAATTCACAGAGCTCACAGAAAAGGAAAAATGTGCCCTGGGGCCTGTTATTAGCCTCACTTACAGTAAATGTTTGTACTGTAACAAAATTTGGTCTAGAACTTGCTTTCATTGTAACATGCTATCTAGTTGGAAAATTGTGGGAAAACAGACCTATAGCCATTACCTAGTACTCAGTGTAGGGTACCTACATTTATAAACAAACACACAAACACACATTGGGACAACTGTGAACAGGAAAAGGCATGATTTGGTGCATTTCAAAGCACATGTCCTCATCTACAAAACAGTGGCAGAACACCATCACCTATGCTAAATTTTGGATTGTCCCCAAATTGTGCAATTTTCCCCTGGATGACTGATTTTGTACGAATTTCTAAAAGCTACCTTTAGTATCAAATGCCTTATAAATTTGCAAGCCCAAATTCACCTTAATATAACAACAAATAATTAAACCAAAAAAATACAGAAGACATGAACACTGAAGATGACCCAGAACTCTCAGCAAATTTCAAATTCTCTTTAAAGCAGAGAGTATGGATCACCTTTCTGAAGACTTTTACCTCATTTTTATCTTACAAACAGGTTAACATGATACAGATTTTCCCCATATCAGGCAATGACTTGAAAGCCTAATTAGACCCATATTTTATTTATTATTGATTTTTCTCATTAGATTTTTCTCACAGAGGCAAAGGAAGCAACGGTTTATTTTCCAGGGCATGATTTTGGAATGCCATAAAGAGAATCAAAGTTGAGGGGCGCCTGGGTGGCGCAGTCGGTTAAGCGTCCGACTTCAGCCAGGTCACGATCTCGCGGTCTGTGAGTTCGAGCCCCGCGTCAGGCTCTGGGCTGATGGCTCGGAGCCTGGAGCCTGTTTCCGATTCTGTGTCTCCCTCTCTCTCTGCCCCTCCCCCGTTCATGCTCTGTCTCTCTCTGTCCCAAAAATAAATAAAAACCGTTGAAAAAAAAAAAAATTAAAAAAAAAAAGAGAATCAAAGTTGATTTAGCAATGATAGGAATAGAGGGGAGATGGGGCCATGTCTATGCTTACTCTTATTCTATTACAGCTGCTTAAATTGTATGTATTTGTTTCAAGTCTACTAAACTGCTTTATCATATTGTGCTGTGATGTTTATAAAAAGGATGGTGGAAAAAGACAATTAGCAAATGCTTGAGGTATCCAACTGGAGCACCCTCTTTAGGGCCAGTCTGTGACAAAGTATGGATTAAAGTTTGTTTGGTGGTGGCTTTCCAATTTCCCTTTAGGTAGCCTGTGTGAGGTGACAGATGCCATCACCACTATTCTGACTGATAAAGGACCATGAGTTGAAGTTTATAAACTGATACACCTGAAATGTTATAGTCACCTCACACAAGATCCCGAGGGCTATTTCTGATCATTCTAAGTGAGTTTCAAGCTTTCAGGTTTACCAACTTTAAGTTGAAAGCAATAATATCTGTCCACATTTACATCAAGTTTGAAAGATGCATTTAGCAAACACTTATTGGTTAACACTATGTTTGAGGCACATTGTTAAATGCGAAAAGTGTAAGTGGTCAAAATGGTACCAGATTACCATTAAGCAATGTACAATTAACAGAAAGCCTAAGAAAAAAGAAGGGAAAAATACATAATATATATATAAAGTATATTTCAAAATATACTTTTGAAAAAGGAACCCTGTTTGGAATGTCCACATTCCTGAACCTAACGTGTAGGTCCTAATTTTGGCCATTCACAAAAACTGCCTATGAAATGTTTGTTACAGTGCTGATGGTCATCTCTTCCCCTTCCAGAGCTACCTAATCAGTATAATCAGAATTTCAGAGGCCTCAAGAGCAGCCTTCTACATACAGAAAAGCTCCACGGGTGGTCATATTTTGTGGTGGGTGTTGAGAACCACTGGCCCAGCCAAGCAGCTGGGAAAGGAATCTTAATTTCCCTTTATCCTCTCCCTTCTTCAGAAGCTTCATTACCACATTTGGTGCAAGCAAGGTGGAAGAGATATTTGCCAAACCACCTTCACACTTGGAAAATTAGGCGTATCTCCCAAATCCAAGTCTCCCTCAAATGCTAAAGACCATAACAGTCAAGAAGAGAAGAATGTGGACTACAGCACAAGATGCACAGGGAAATCTGATTAAAGGACAGATGTGGCAACATCACGTCTTACGTTACTTCCAATCTGTCTCAATCTGATAACAGGGTTTCAAGCTACTCCCCTGGCAATCACTGCAGCAGGCAATGTACTTTCTATGATTAACACTCAAATCCTTTAGAGCATTTCTTCCACAGTCTATTTCCATCCTGGGAATTCATTTTCCCAATTTATAGTTTTTTGAAATCCACTGATACTTTGTGCTTATTTGCCATTATTTTTAATTTACAAAAATGGTTAAAGTATTTACTTATATTGTATCTGCAGAGGGAAACACACCTGACCTAATTCCTAATGCCTCTTACCAGAGGACATCTCCCTTCGTAAAGCTTCCAGGTTACAATGATCTTCTTCTCCCACAGCTGTTCATGATCTTAGTCTTACATATGATTAACACTTGTGTTCTCAATCCACCGGGTGCAGTTTAGAATTGCTCATAGGAGTATGTGATCCTAAATGCATAATAAATGCTGCCTTTCTTCTTATTTTTTTCATGTGTTTATGCTTTGTCTTCCAAAGTGGATGTTAAACTCTGTGAACATGCTTCTGCAAATTCAAGAAGGGACTGTATCCGTGTAAATTTTTACTTATTAAAAACTCTGAAGTTGCAGGGCACCTGAGTGACTCAAGTCAGTTAAGTGTCCGACTCTTGATTTAGGCTCAGGTCATGATCCCAGGGTCCTGAGATCAAGCCCCACAAGTCCCATGTCAGGCTCTGTGCTGACAGGGAGGAGCCTGCTTAGGATTCTCTCTTCCTCTCTCTCTTCCCACCACCTTGCATGCAAGAGCATTCTCTCTCTCAAAAAAAAAAAAAAAAAAATTTAAAAACCCTGAAGTTGAATTGCCCCTGCCTATTGATGCTTAATTACCATTGGTTTTACAAGTAAACAAGGAAAAAGGAAGCTTTTTCTGAAATTGCTAGTTAAAAGCACAGAATTTTCAGCTTTTTTATAGGCATTAAAGGTTGCTGCATGAGTCCTATCATTTCTAAGAAACGGTTTTTTAAGCACAGCTGATTTATTCTGTACCCACTTAAAATAAAATCTCCCAGTATTGTGCTATTTTCTTTAGTACATTTCACAAGTCTTAGGAAAACTTGCCTATAGAGAGATTTCTAAAATCTCTCAGTGGGTCATTCTGAAAGGGTTCTTTCAGAAAGATAATTCCATTATGGTCTCTGTGGGTTAGTTCCTTGTGTGGTTAATTATAAACAATGCAACATGAATCAAGGATTGGATAGATTTATGATGCTTCTTTTCCTGGGGGTTTTTCAAAGTCATTTTATTGCCTCATTTGGGGCCTTTATCTGAAAGTTTACCTTAGAAAAAAGATCACATAATAGCATATGTCTTGTAAAGATTTCCTAAAACCCAATGAGTTGTTAATCAAGGCTTTTGTTTTATTTTTCTCCCTAGTTCAAAGTATTCACTTATTCATTAAGTACTCTAACCTACTATGTTACAGGAACTTATAAAGTGGCTTTCTATGTATGTAATTCCAATTACTTTAGATCTCAAATAAAATTGGGAGATGTAATAAACTACGAGTTATTCACACAAGATAGAGATAAAAATAAACCAGTGTTCAAAATGTAATATCATGAATTGGTCTTGCCCTGGTGAAAAATTATTTAGATTACAAGGAACAGAACTCACCTGTATTAGCCGTTGCAAAAAAAAAAAAAAAAAAAAAAAGGCAGGGGTGAGGAGATTTAATAGAAGGATTATTTCACAATGACTTGTGCAGTTAGGTATCACAGCTAACAAAAACAAGCTCAAGCTCCGAAAGTGAAAAGGTGTGGCATGGCCTCTCTTTGCTTAATTCTTGGTATCTGTCCCATTTTTCTCACTCCTTCTCTGCAGATTGACTTTTTTATGTCTACTATAGACATGGCTACTTCAGTACTATTCATGTCATTTTTTTCAATTCCACAACTTAAGAAAATGGATTAGAACCTAATTCCTAACTCTCTGAAGAAAGCATCTGATTGGCTGAATTTGTTCCAGGTGTCCTTAGGTGTCCTGAGTTCCAATGAGCGATGGCCACTGCTTAAGAGGTGACCAGGAGTTGGGCTTTCTAGCTCTGCCAGGGGCATAACTGTAGACCCCCTGAAAAGAAACATACACAGAATAGGCAATGTGGGCAATATGAATGATTCATCAAGAGAAGATGCCAGAAAGATGTAGTACGGATAAAGGGCAAGAGAAGATAGTGATTACACTGTATGAAACACCTAAGAAAGAGCAATAATAAAAATAGCAGTAATAAATAACAGAAGAGCATTGCTATCTTAAACCTAATTAACCTCTACCATAATAATTTATTTTAAATGAAAGCAAAAGCAATTTCTTCCTGTATTAATTGACTCAGGCATTTATTATATCAAGCTAGTAAAGATATAATTGTGTTTATTTATTTTTCAGTCTGAGTTAGAATGTGGGATATGGGGTGAATGGTGGTACAGGGGTGTATATGGAAAAATACATAAAATAGCCCTTGCTTGCAAAAAGCTTAGTGTCAGTGGGGAAATAAATATTTCCACAGTGAAACAAGTGTAGAGAAACACAATTGTATATTATCTCTATATTATCCGTATTAGTTGATGTGAGCAGTAAGATCTATATGAAAATTAAAAAGACAATGAGCCTTCCACTTGCAGTAATGGAAAGCCAGATAATTCAGAGCAGCACTCACTCAGATGACATTTTTAAAAAATGAACACAAATTTAAAAAATTACATGTTAGTGTCATAAAGATATGAAAATATTGAAAAATCCCCAGGCCAAGATTTTGGAGAAGGTGGGAAAACAGAGACATAAGCATTTGGAACTGCTTCTCAGGGGCATCTGTTGATTCCTAAAGAGGCTGCTCAGTCAGCAGACTTATTTAGCTTGGAGTACAGAAAAAAAGCAGTGTCCCCAACAACTGGGGAATCTGGTACAATCCTGTATTTGTACCAGATACAAATCTGGTACAAGATTTGTTGGGTTGGGACCCCAAATGGCTTAATCATAGAAGTAAGAAGAACCAGAGATAAACTCTCCCCTATATGGACTATGGCCCAATGTCAAGTGATCAAGTTAGATAAATTCTGAAATTGGATTAAGGTAACACTAGGCAAGAGTTTACAGTGCCCACAGGTGCACAACAGAAGCCAACAAAAATAATTTTGATTGGAACATAATATTAGCTAAGCCTCAAGTTATTTCTTCAAGGAATTTTTCAAATAAAGTGTCTGGAACGCAATCAGTGATAACCAGGCAATGATAATGCAACCAGTGATAACACAGAGAGAGGAAAAAATGCATATGAACCAGCAGAAACAAGAGAGGGAGGAAGAGACATAGATAATACAGTGAAAAGAGCAAACATGCATTTATTTCCTTTCTCAGATGTGGCAGAAGCCACAATACTTAAAAAGATAATGGCTGTGAATTTTCCAAAACTGTTCAAAGACATCATCCACAGATTTAAGAAGCCCAAGCATGAAAAATACAGACAAATCCACACCTATACATATCATGGTAAAATTTCAGACAGCCAAATATAAAGAGCAATCTTAAAAGCAGACAGAGGGAAATAGATACTATATTCAAATGAGTAATAATCAGTATAAGAGATGACTTCTCATAAAACAATATACAGTGATATTTTCAATGGACTGAAAGAAAAAGAATTGATTTCTATGCTATTGAAAATATCATCCAAATTTAAACTAAAGTGATATCCTCAGGCTAAAAAAAAAATAGATAATTTACCACCAGCAAAACTACCAAGGAAATAATAAAGAATAGTCTCCACATAGAAGGACACAGTCCTAGATAAGTCTTACAAATTTAGGATAAATGCAAAATAAAGAAAACTGTAACTAGGTGGATAAAATAAATGAAAATTAGCCACATAAACCTGTTATGATAATATCTTATGGAGTTTATTACACACACACACACACACACACACAACCTGTTCTGGAATGATCTATACATCAGAACCTGGCTCACTGGTTATCCTTACAAGCAATCTATTCAAGAGAGATGGCAGAAGTGGTTTATTTTGAAGCTTATGAAAGTTGTTGAGAAAATGCTTCCTTCCCTACCCTCCCTTTATCCACCCTTCCACAAGAAACAGAAGGAAGTTGTCCAAAGCAGTCAAAACTGTGACTGGCATATCTCACGATTCCAAATACACATATAAACCTAACATCGAGGGAAATGGGGCTTGGACTGCCAGCTTTTGTTTCCCTGGGCAGCAGGCAGTAAGCTACAGTGAGAGAGCAGCCGACGGCGAAAGGTGTGCAGGACCCTCTGAAACTACCCTGAATCATGCAGTGACTACCTAGGTTGGTGAGGACACATATTTCACATAAATAAGGTGTCTTAAAGCACCAGAAAAAATATATATAGCATTGCCTTTAACAACTAAAAATTGAAGTATAAATGATTATCTGGAAACATTTACCATTTTAGAAGAAGAAATATAAATATATACACTTAAATTTAGAAATTGTTTACATATCACCAAAACAATATTGTTTTTTAAATCATGTTTCATGTGGCTCAAGCAAAACATAAATTCTCAATGTTGTAATACGCTTATCATAAAACAGATATATAGTCCACTTGCAAAGGAACAATGGTTGTAACTGAGTTTATATTACTTTTTCCTCTCAGAAACTTCACTTTTCAAAATAAAACACTACAATAATTATAGGGGCACCTGAGTGGCTGAGTCCATTGAGTGTCTGACTCTTGATCTTGGCTCAGGTCATAATTTCAGTGTTTGTGGGATCAAGCCCCATGTTGGCTTGGAATTCTCTCTCTCCTCTTTCTCTGCCCCAATCCCACTCATGATCTCTCTCTCTCTCTCACTCTCCCTCCAAATAAATAAGTACACATTTCAAAAAACACCACAATAATTACAGTGAAAATTTAAATTAAAAATACAAACACATACTTAAACCTAAAACTTCCTAACATCTTTCTGACTCATTCCTCCCTTTTAAAAATTGGGTTAATGCAATCAGTTTCAAAGGGACATCATGCTGAATACTAAAGAGTTTATAGATGCTGAATACTAAGTCACAGGTGATGGGATAAGCTTAACTTTTCAGAAATACTTCAATATAATTTTGGCTGAATTTATGCTTCCAGATGAATTAATTCAAATGTTTTCACATAAACAGACTAATAATATCAAATTTTATTGTATTTTTAAATTTGTTAAACACCTGTGTACAGACCCCATGTAGATAAATGTTGTTGAACTCTAGATAATAAGTAGAGAAAGTAACTGTTATTTAAGAAATATTGTTATATAAAAACTGAGAGGATAAACAGGTTAACAGTACATAAGATGCACTATTTCAACAAATGCTACATTTTTATAAAGAATATTAGGGTTTAAAATAATGATAATTGGGTATCAATTAAGCCCCCAGGGAAATATTTACTGAAATAGTTAATATTTTCTGAAGAATAACACAAAAATGTGGTATTTGCTGAAGAGAACCAATAAAGACAATTTCATTCTTTAACTACTGAATTTTATACTTCTCTTGGTCATCCAAAGACTTCATAATCGCTAAGAAAACTGGATTATATACTTCAGAACAAAGACTTTCTTCTGCAGAGATATCAATGACAGGGACAATATTAGAGATTGCATAAAAACTCTCA
Source organism: Neofelis nebulosa (assembly GCF_028018385.1). Taxonomy (NCBI): domain Eukaryota; kingdom Metazoa; phylum Chordata; class Mammalia; order Carnivora; family Felidae; genus Neofelis; species Neofelis nebulosa. The sequence continues at coordinate 69,237,982 of NC_080785.1, read as the reverse complement.
TCAACTACATCGTGTCTCAGTTTAAAATTCCAGCAATGACATATTGTAACCATGACAGCAAAGAAGCCCTTTCTCCAGTTGCACAATAAAGAGATAGCATGATATCCATCAAAAAGATTAAGTAATGAAACAGGACACATTTCTGTCACTTCTACATCCACCTGCTGTGCAAGTACATAAAGAGAGAAAGAAGCTGTCAGTTTGAACAGCATTTTCCAATCTGGAAGCTTTTAGGAAAATTACAGGGCACTGAAGAATTATAGTTCACATTAGAACTGATTGGTGTCATAGTCAAAAGGGGGATAGATTTCTTGTCCTTTTGCAGTAGGAATTTGTCTTCCACGAGCAAAGATAATCACTTCCCACAGTCACAAAACTGAAGTTATAGCTAATCAAAGAAATCGCCGCTTGAAGTAACGCCTTCATGGGCTCCTGATTTAGTACTAAATTGATTCTGATTTTCATAAATGAAAAGCAGCTTTGACTGTGTTGTCAGCATCTGTGCAGGTAATAATGTTTCTGGACCAAGATTACTCTAAGGTTCTGTCCTGGAAAAATATCTGGTTCCTGCTAATCTTAGTATATGGTCTGATTCCAAATAAACTAAAATCTTTCATTACCCAGAGTAGCACCATTAGGATGATCATATTTAAAAAGATTGACTTCTCATCTTTCCTAGTCAAGGAAGAAATGTTTGACATTAGCAGCCATTTCACCTGGAATCACTAATCACAATTCTTAGCACTGCTTTCTTCTGAATTTTAGCTCAGAGCTAAAAGAGAACAACAAACACATAGCTGTGTTATTCAGCAAAGAAAGGAGAAGAGAAAGCTGGCAATTTAATGGTTTAACAATATCTAAATCAATTGTGTACTGAGCACAAGAGGTTTTAGCAGCAGAAAATCATTTAAGAAAGGCTTCAGGAAATCTGACTAAGCTAGAGGTAGCACATTTATGCCTCATAAATAAAAATACTGGTGTACTTGTCAAGCTACCCAGCCTGAATTTTATGAAAGTGCTAAATGCTAAGTACATAAACCTACAGAGATTCCTGGACCAGAAATCTGACTTCTCTATTACACCTGGTAAAAGAAGAGAAAGAAATCATAGAAAAGTCAATGACACAATTAAAACAGGTCAAAGCTGTATGAAATATACTTGGATGATTAGGTTAAACTCCATTTAATATTTGATATACAGTTATCATTTTAAAGATATCCTCACAGGGGCACCTGGGTGGCGCAGTCGGTTAAGCGTCCGACTTCAGCCAGGTCACGATCTCGCGGTCCGTGAGTTCGAGCCCCGCGTCAGGCTCTGGGCTGATGGCTCAGAGCCTGGAGCCTGTTTCCGCTTCTGTGTCTCCCTCTCTCTCTGCCCCTCCCCCGTTCATGCTCTGTCTCTCTCTGTCCCAAAAAAAAAAACAAAAAAACAAAAACAAAAAAAAAAAAACGTTGAAAAAAAAAAATAAAGATATCCTCACAAAGAGTAAAGTAAAATGTCTAAAGCTAGTCTATACAAATTGCTTGATGGAAAATGGTCAAATAAATGGTAGCAACTGAAAAGTCTGCTTTCAGATGTGTTACCTAATTTTATCTTGGTTGCTTTGACATTAGTAAGGTAAAACTGTTATATGCAATTAGAAATATTGCAGAAAGACCAGGGTAGATCTATCTTGGTGGGAAACAGAATTTTATTGAGATGGAGCAATTCAACAGACCTTAATAAAGAGACTATTTACAGAGGTGTGGGCAGTCAATAAAAACAATAAAGGATGTTAAAGTACCCGGAGATAGCAGAGCAGGAAGCTATTACCATCCAAAAGTTGGAAATAAAGGACTAGATAATGTTATTGGAGCCCAATTAAGAGCTGGAGTCATAGAAGAGAGGTTGCCCAACAGACAAAGCTATGGTCTTGGATGCCAAAGCCACTGCCAGAACCCTGAAACAAAGCAAGGAAGAAATGGTAAAGAAATATTTATATCTTGTCTTCCTTTTTCATCCCAATGTTCTGTTGATGGCTTTCACTGGCTAAACTGAACAAGTTTATCTAGCTAACAAGGGAATCTGGGCAATGCTGGCCCTATGCCTCAGCCTTGCAGGGCAACAAGTAGAGAATTGAAAGATAGAAAATGAGAGTGAAGGAAGCAAATGTAGAATAACAAGCACACAGTATATGTCTACTGGTTGTTATGGTTCACAATAGTAGTTACAAACTAATGAGTAAATATTTTTGCTCAGTTATAGTAATTTTAATTATTCCCATCTCCAATCATTTGTGGCTATAGGTTAACTCTTTCTCCGTTGTTGGATTAATTTATTTCCAATATTTTTTACCATTCTAAACAAGATTACAATACACATTCATTACTGAGAGGTAACAGTTATATGAAAGATGTTTTTAAAATAAAATTTGAGGTATATACACATACAATAAAAATAATGTCAAAATTTAAGGGCACGGGCTGCTGACATTTGACAACTGTATACGAACTTGTAAACAGCATACCAATCAAACTATAGAACATTTACTTCCCCCAGGGATGCCAGGGTGGCTCAGTAGGTTAAGCATCAGACTTTGGCTCAGGTCATGATCTCCTGGTTCCTGGGTTCGAGCCCTGGGTTGGATTCTGTGCTGACAGCTCAGAGCTTGGAGCCTGCTTCAGATTCTGTGTCTCTCTCTATCTCTGCCCCTTCCCTGCTCACACACACACACTCTGTCTCTTAAAAATAAATAAACATTAAAAAAACCATTTTTTCAAGAACATTTACTTCCCCCAAACAATGATCTTCATATCCTTTTGTAGTCAATCTCTTACAACTATTACTTACTCCTGAAAAGAGTTGATCTGATTTTTATCAAGACTAGACTTGCCTATTCTATAAGTTCATAAAATGGCATGTTTGCCCAAATGTCTGTGAAATCCATTCTTGTTAGAATTCTGTTACTTCTGAGTCTTTGTCAGAAATCAGTGTGTGTGTGTGTGTGTACGTGTGTGTGTGTGTGTGTGTGTGTGTGTGTGTGTGTGTGTGTGTCTGTGCATGCAGCTCTATTTTTGTACTCCTATTCTGTGTCATTGACTTATATGTCCATTACAAGACACATAATTCTATACTCTGATAATCATAGCTTCATGGTAAATCTTAAAATAGTTAATATAATTCCTCCAACTTTCTTTTAAAATTACACTGGCTATTCTCAATCATTTGCATTTCTATGTAATTTTTAGAATTAACTTGCCAATTTCCAAAACAAAACAAAACAAAATTCTGCTGAAATTTTTACTGGGATTGCTTTGTGTTTCTAGATAAACTTGGGAAGAATATATATTTTAACATAAATCATTCTTTCAATCCATGAATATAGTAGATCTTCCCAATGATTTACATAATCTTTAGTTTCTTTTAGCAACACTTTGTAGTTTTCAATGTACAGGTTCTTTACATAATTTGTTAAATGTATGTCTAGGTATTCTATGGTTATTTTTATATTATAATAAATTTTAGTGCTTAAAATTTTTATTTTCCATTTTTTGTTGCAAGTATATAGAAATATAATGTTAGAAATATAGAAATGTTCTATACTGAAATTTTGTATATTGTATATTCTAAAATCCATTTATTATTATTGCAAATTCAGTTATTGTTCTAACAGCTTTTTAGTGCCCTCAGGATTTTCTATTTAGCCATTTATGCTGTCTGTAAATAAATACAGTTTTATTTCTTCCCTTCCAATTTGTATGTCTTTTATTTATTTATCTTGCTTACTGTGGTGGCTAGAATAGCTAGTAAAATATTGAATGAAAATAGTCAGAGAGGGCAAAGAGGGCATCCTCTCAATGTTCCTGATCTTAGGGAGAAAGAATTCAGAGCGTCACCATTAAGTATGAAATTTTTTGCAGGATTTTCACAAATGCCTTTTATCAACATGAGGCAGTTTTCTTTTATTCCTATTACTGAGAATTTTTACTACACACTGGTTTTAAATTTTGTCAAATGCTTTTTTTGAATCTGCTAAGATCATGTTTTTCCTTTCTTTTCTTTTAATTTTTTTTTTAACATTTATTCATTTTTGAGAGAGAGAGAGAGAGAGAGAGAGACAGAGCATGAGTGGGGACGGGGCAGAGAGAGAGGGAGACATAGAATCAGAAGTAGGCTCTAGTCCCTGAGCTGTCAGCACGGAGCCTGATGTGGGGCTCAAACCCACGAACTGTGAGATCATGACCCGGGCCGAAGTCAGACGCTTAACTGACTGAGCCACCCAGGCGGCCCTCTTTTCTTTTTTTTTAAGTAGGCTCCACACCTGGCATGGAGTCCAATGCAGGGCTTGAACTCATGTCCCTGATATCAAGGCTGAGCTGAGATCAAGAGTCGGGCACTTAACCAACTAAGCCACCCAGTTGGCCCTCCTTTACTTTCCTAATGTAGTGAATTACACTGAGTTTTGAACAATGAAGCAATCTTGCATATCTGGGATAAACCTGACTTAATTGTGTGGTATTACCCTCATTTATATATTGTTGGATTTTATTTACTAATATTGTTAAGAATTTGTTCTATGAGAGTTATTGGTCTGTAACATCATTTTTTTGTATTGTCTTTGTGAGTTTTGTTGTCAGTGTTATTCTGGCCTCATAAAAGTAATTGAGAAATGTTCCCTCCTCAATTTTTTGTAAAAAATTATGTAATATTGATATTTATTTTTTCTTGAATGTTTGTTAACATTATCAGTAAAACCATATAAGCTTGTAATCTTCTTTGTGGGAAGTTTTTTAATTAAAATTTTAATTTCCTTAATGGATAAGAAGTTATTCATATTTTGTATTTCTTCTTGAGTTCATTTTGGTAAATTTTGTTTTTCAAGGAATTTATCTATTTTATCAAAGTTGTTGTATTAATTGTCAGAAATGTGATTATCATACTCCCCTTTTAAGACCTGTATTATCCATAGTGATAATCCCTCTTACATTTTTTATTTTGGTAATTTGTATTCTCTTTATTATTGACTACTTTTGTTAGGGGGTTTATCCATTTTATTAATCTATTCAAGTAACTAATGTTTGGATTTGTAAACTTTATTCATTGCCCATTGTCTATTTTAAGGATATCTGCCATCAAGGAATTTTCTCTGTTTTCATTTATCTGAAAATGTTTTTATTTTATCCTTGATTTTAAAGCTTATTATTACTTAACATAGGATTTTAGGTGAATAATTTATTTTTCTTTCAACATTTTAAGGATGTCCTTCTTATCCTGTTTTCCTTTAAATAATGTCTTTTTTGTATATGCTTTTTTTCTTTATCTTCAGTTTTTAGCAATTTGGCTATCATGTGCACAGGTATGGTTTTCTTTAAAACATAGCTATTATAATTACATATATATATTCTGTTTGGTGTTTGGTTGAGTTCCTTGGATCTGTAAATCAGGGTTTTGAGGGATTTTTTTTTTCATAAAATTTACAAAGTTTTCAGGCATCATATTCTGAATTTTGATTTTTTTTTCCTGGCTCAATCTTACTCTCTTCTGATTCTAAGATTCCAATTGCACATATGTTAGTAATTTGGTACTGTTCTACAAACTTTTTGAGTCCCTGTTTACTTTTTTTCATTTTTAAATTGTTTTTCCATCTTTGGATTTGATAGTTCCTATATATCTGGTAGGTAAAATGACACCTTTACTATTGAATATTTTTATCCAAAAATACTATATTTCCCCTATTTGTTCATATATTTCTTGTACCCTTACATATTGTTAGGTTTTTTTTTTTTCTTGCAAAGACCTGGCTTCTTATTTGTGGCTATCTTCATTGATTCATAGTAACTATACATTTCCAAAAATTCACAGTATATTAATAATGCTTTTAATCACAATTATTTCTCAGATTGGTTACTCTGTACTATTTCTTGGTAAGTGGAAATTGACTATAATGGAAATTTTATGGCAAATAGTTTTATGGTAACAAAATCAAAATGCCAAAAGACAAATGACAAACTGAGAAAAATATTTGTAATATCTATCACAGAAAAAAAATCGATATTCGTAAAAATAAAGAGCCCTTAAAAACTGAAAAAAAAGACAAACAATGGAAATGAATAAATATTGCCCAAAAAAAGAGACACAAATAAATAGCTTTTAACCATATGGAAAAATACCCAAATTTATTCATAATAAGAAAAACACAACTTAAAACTGCACTGTTACATTTTTTCCCACTTACCAGTTTGGTAAAAATTCAAATTTGATGAACATTATTGGCAGCAACACTGTGAAGGAAAGGTGCTCTTGAATTGCCGATTGGGGTGGTAAATTAATACAACTATTACAGAGTAGAATTTAACAACATGTAGCAAAATTATATGTGCATTTACCTTCTTAGCAATACCAACTACTTCTATGAATCTATCCTAACAATGCATGACAAAAAAAGATGTATACAAAAACAATACAATAATACATAAGGCTATCTATTCTTTGTTTTTTTTTTGTTTTTTTTGTTTTTTTTTTAAATTTTTTTTTCAACGTTTTTTATTTATTTTTGGGACAGAGAGAGACAGAGCATGAACGGGGAGGGGCAGAGAGAGAGGGAGACACAGAATCGGAAACAGGCTCCAGGCTCCGAGCCATCAGCCCAGAGCCCGACGCGGGGCTCGAACTCACGGACCGCGAGATCGTGACCTGGCTGAAGTCGGACGCTTAACCGACTGCGCCACCCAGGCGCCCCAGGCTATCTATTCTTTGAAATAGTGTTTATAACAAAGTAAGACCAAAAGTAACGCAACTATCAATCCAATGGAGCTGGCTAAATGAAGCACAGTACATGCATTGAGTAGAGTGCTATGGAGCTGTAAAAGGAATAGAGAGTATGTCTGTGCATGTCCTTGTAGTCATTTCCAGAAAGTATGGCTAAGTAAAAAAGCAAAATGGGGAAAAATACATAGTAGTGTATTACACTACTGTTTATGAAAGAAAGAGAGAAGAACACATGAATTTGCTTTTATATACATTTTAAATTGAAAAGGTAATGAAAAATCATTCTGAGAAGAGGGATGAAATATAGTAGAGAGGACAGGACAGAAGCTACATTTCTCTAGGTGTTCTTACTCCAACTAAGCATGGAATCACCCACCTAACACTGGGTATTTATGAAAGAAGGATGTATTTGAGACTCAATTTTTTTTTAACTCTTTCAAAGGATTTATTTGCTACAGAATTGCTTGAGCCCACCAATAAAATGAACTCGGGATTTCTTTGTTTAAAAGGATTTTGCTCACAGATTTATTTTTACAAGTGCTTCAACATTCAAAAAGTAAGTATTTTTGCCAGCATTTGGCATGTATCTAGAAGAGGTTAGAAAAAATTGGAATCTATAGAATTAGATGTCTAAAAATAGAAGGAAAAAAATGAACATTTTAAAATTCCTCATTTGGACAGGTCCTGAGCTTAAATCACATTCATCTGCAAAGAACTGTTTTAGGTCAGAAATGCTGTGTTTTGTAATTCCAGATCCTGATCTTGGATTTGACTGGTGAGGACTCCAGGCACTGCATGAATGACAGGAGTGATGTCATTCAGTTGGCCAATTCTGGCATATGTCCTACCTGGCTTGTAAAGTTTTATAAATATCTTTTAAACCTGATGCTGGTTGTATTAATCTGATTCTCAATACTTTTTCTGAATAAACAAAACTTTTCCCTGCATGATCACACATTTAAATATTTGTTGCTTGCAGATAGATACAGAGAAACCAAGCATGGATGTGTATCAAACAATTCCACAGTGGAGCTGTGCATCTCTGGGTGGCTGTGTAAGCTGCAAGAAAAGTCCCTCCCTAGGCACTGGCTGTGCACCAGAGGTGGCCATCCGGGCAAGGTCAATCTGAAGAGGATGTGAACACCAGCAGCTGCTCGATGGGTTTAAACCACCACTCATCTGCCTCCAGCTCTTCTACCAAACCAGCTAATTTTTTCATCCGAGCAACTTGCTGATCATCTTTCACCTGTTTAAGCACAGATGTCACTTGGTAACTGAAAACAGATTTTGCAGAGGAATCTCTCAGAGCCATCTTCTAACATCTCTCCAGCTCCCTTGGGGTAGGTGAAAAGGGCTTTCCGTGGTGGGGCAAGGTCTGAGACACTGACACCAGATCCAGTGACACAACTTCCAACGACCCCAGCAGCTGAGGATGATGATGAAGAGGCAGCCATCTCCTCTCTAGCAGAATTCTCACTTCGCTCAAAGGATGCGGCACTTTCCCCTACAGCCCTGCCCCCCAGGGGCAGCCAGAGCTGCAGCGCAGGCAGCGTTTAAGAGGAGGACTGGAGACTCAATTCTTTCGTTTTGTTATGTTTTGTTTTAATTTTTTTTAATATCAAATTTATTGTCAAATTGGTTTCCATACAAAACCCAGTGCTCATCCCAAAAGGTGCCCTCCTCAATACCCATCACCCACCCTCCCCTCCCTCCCACCCCCCATCTACCCTCAGTTTGTTCTCAGTTTTTAAGTGGAGACTCAATTCTTAAAGCACCATAGCATAGGAGAAAGGTTATGTGCTTTTGAGTCAGTGACATCAGGGTTAGGATGCTGACTTTTCCTCCACTGGCCAGTGGGACTTTGGGCAAGTTACTTAACTTCTCTGAGCTTCAGGTTTCTCATGTATAAAATGGAGATAAAATTAGTAACTACCACATAAGATCGTGCAAAGGATTAAATCAAACAAAGTGACTTCACCAAGCAACATTTCTCATTGGGAATATTAGTGACCATAGTCACAATCAGTTTGGAGATGTGGCTAGAAATAGCTTAAACTATGAAAATATGTGAATGATTTAATGAATAAAAATTTTTTAGAATACTTAAGATTTTCCCTATAAAGAATGTCACTATTATAGTCAATTGTTCTTTCTTGGGAAGGGAAAGCAGTGCAGTTACAGCACATTGGAAATATGAGCCCACAGGCAGGAGTGGGTCATGTATATGCATACTCATATGCATACTTGTGTTCATTCCAGAGAAAAATTAGGTGGTGTTTTACAGGCTAGAACTCAGCAGTAAATAATATATGAATGCTGGACCCTGGATAGCAATCACAATGGGTCTGTGATTACCTCAGTATTTTACCCTGATCATGACAGTCTCCAAAGAAAAAGGAAATGCAGTGAAGAAGGAGGGAGAAACAGGATTTAAGGGTTGTCATAAAAACAATTAAACCATATGAGCAACTGTCATGTAATTAGCAACTTGCCTTTCTGTGTGACCTAGGGGAATGTCTCGAGTTTTTCTCTGTCCTGTTCTTCATTCCCTCAAAAACATTAAAACAAGGGAGTTGGATTGGAGGTTTCATAACATCTCTCTCAGTTCTGCATCTCCTGAGCTGATGACATAACAACCCCAAACTTTAAAATTCCCATCTAGCACAGTCCTTAGAATGACAGGGGAGCAGGTAATACTTAAAGATGAAGTCATTTCCTTAGCATGTGGAAGTGAGGCTGTGTGATTTGCCATCTGGAGGGAGGTCCTATGGGTTCAACTTTTACCTAAATCTTTCCTGTGAATAATTGTCATTTATGTTTCTGACATGTGTAATTACTTTTTCTTGGCCTTCAAATTTGAGATCACGGAGGGGGCGGTGGGGGGCAGTGCCTGAATGGCTCAGTCAGTTAAGGCTCCAACTCTTGACTTTGGCTCAGGTCATGATCTCATGGTTTGTGGGACTGAGCCCCATGTTGCCTTCTGCACTGACAGTATGGAAGCCTACTTGGGATTCTCTCTCCCTCTTTCTCTGCTCCTCCCCTGCTTGCTCTCTCTCTCAAAATAAATAAACATTTAAATATAAATAAATAAATAAATAAATAAATAAATAAATAAAGCTTGAGATCATTGGGTTTTTGTAATGCTTTTATCTAAACAAGAGTCAACCAGTCATCTTTTCACAGACTTACACACAGATAAGTAGGAATATTTACTCTAAGCACCTTAATGGTCCTTCCAAAAAAGAAGTATTCAAAAGAAACACAATTTCTCAGTTGTGACACTACATGTCCCCAATTATCAATTTTGTTTTAGGATAAAAGGATGGAGGACATTAAAGAATTTTGGTGCTAGTTTTATTCAAAAATTTTATAATTATATCAGTCACTCAAATTCCACTCTACTTAATACTGGTTCAGATACATATATATAAATATGGTATTGGATCTTCTTACACAGTGAATGGCAAAGACATTTTCCCTCTAAAATCTAAAATAATACTTTAAAGAAATGTAGGCCAGGGTTGCTTGGGTGGCTCAGGAGGTTAAGCGCCCAACTTCGGCTCAGGTCATGATCTCATGGGTTGTGAGTTCAAGCCCTGTGGCAGGCTCTGTGCTGACAGCTCAGAGCCTGGAGGCTACTTCAGATTCTGTGTCTCCCTCTCTCTCTGCCCCTCTCCTGCTCGGACTGTTTTTCTCTCTCTCTTTCAAAAATAAAAATAATTTAAAAACATTTAAAAAGAGAGAAATAAAGAAATATAGGCCAAAGAGCTCCAGTGAAATCAGCTCTGTGATATTCCATATAGCTAAGTCTCTTTTAAAGATTGGGTTCAAGGGGCGCCTGGGTGGCTTGGTCGGTTAAGCGTCCGACTTCGGCTCAGGTCATGATCTCACGGTCCGTGAGTTCGAGCCCCGCGTCGGGCTTTGTGCTGACAGCTCAGAGCCTGGAGCCTGTTTCAGATTCTGTGTCTCCCTATCTCTCTGCCCCTCCCCTGTTCATGCTCTGTCTCTCTCTGTCTCAAAAATAAATAAACGTTAAAAAATAAAAATAAAAAATAAAAATAAAGATTGGGTTCAAATGTCTCTACATGGATTTTCAAATGACTAGGATATCTAGGATATTCTGTCCACTATAGAGGAAGCAGCAATCTGGTTACATAGGAGTTGGCTAAAACATACTCCACATTTACCCAGGTGCAGGCAAGTGCCTCAGGGAACTAGGACACAGGCTGAAGGAGTTTATGATAGGTTCTCTCCACTGCTGGGGGGTCATTACCCATGCCAGTCACCTCAAACACAATGGCTCCTCACATCTCTGATATGTGTCTACTCATCCTAGAGATCTACTTTCCAAGTAAGTCCCTGGAATGGCAATTGTGTTATAACTTCTTCTACATCATTCTCCTTGGAATACCTCCTGCAATTTTACAGAGCAAACCTAACCATGATCCACATTACCTCTTTTTTACGAGTTAACATTGCTAAGAAGGCACAGTTCAGGGATTAAGCATATTAAATGTAATTACAGGTTTCCTCTGATAAAGCAAATAGTTTATTTATGCAATCCATCAAGCACCTCTCTATTCTAGTTTAAGATATTATTTCATTAGTGCTTAAAATATGCAGGTTTTGTGGCAAATTATTCTGCTTTCACTGACAATATCTCTATAATTGATTCAATCGGTTGTCCACACTGGAAGGGTTTTGTTTTTTGTTTTGTTTTTCTACATATGCAACACATTTCTTGGGCTTGTAAAAGTGATACATATGTACAATAGAACATTTTAAAACTACAGAAAAGGGAAAGTAATAAAAAGTGCTTATAATCCCTTTGTCCAGAGATAATAAATTTTGACATTTTGGTATACTTCTTACTTTAATTGCCTATCATTTTACAAGGTTTCATCTACATTCTTTAGAGCAATCATGGTTTCCGAAAACTCTCTTCTCAGCTCTCAAATTTATATCAGGAGACTAATACATTTTCTCTGGCTGAAGTGGACTAAGGAGTTGAAGCATCACAAGTGAGAGGAAAGAGAGAAAATAGAGTTCAGAATCCTTGTTTCAGTTATGAACTTATTACAGCAAAGAATTAAATGGCCCCCTTCAAAGTCATTCCCAGAAGCCTCTCCTCTCATGACTTCATTAGTATCTGATTCTTATCTTAGAGAAGAGAAGATTTATGAGAGTTAACTACTAATACTATTGTCAAAGTCAGCACAATTCTTTTTTATCTTGCATTTGGATAAAATGCCACCTCTCATTTTATTTTGTGGTACCAGGCTATCCCCTCATTACTTTCCCTGACTCTGAGCCCTCTGGGTATCCTCTCTTTGCCACTCAAATCTCCTCCTACACTAGTGACTACTTACATCAGCCTTGGGCAGCCCAGGAGACATGAAATAATATGGATTGATACTTGTCAAAAGAATAACTGAATATAAAATATTCTCAAGAGGGAGACTAATCTGAACTATGGAAAAATCCACAGATTTTTAAAGTGTAACTCTAACACAGCTATATACACAATAAAATATCATGTCCGAGATCCTACCAAAATCATGTGAATAAACAGAACAATGTGTGTTTAGTATAATAATAGTTATATGTGAATAAAAGGTATATCAATGGAACCCATGCTTTCAAGAGGCATTAAAAAACAGTCTGTATAAGAAATATCATGGTAAATTTTACTGTATTAAGCAAACTTACCTGGTTTTAAACTTGATGAGTCACCCAGAGATTTGTTGGTGATGAGCTTCCCGTCGTTTTAAAAATTGGAGCACTGGATGAATTTTCAACTGCCAAAGGGCATAGGCATCAACAATTGCCAACTGGATCATGACAAACATTCAACAGTCTGCCAAAAAAATAAGAAATATGGACCAACATTTTGTATATATTTATAGCACTTTGTATTTTTGAGTAAGTATTTTTTAATAAAAGTTTGGCATAAAAATGTCTTATTTTAAGAACTCAATTTCATAGTAGTAGATGATAGTGATTATTTGATGTTTTTATCTTATAATATGAATAAATCAAAAGTTGTCAGTCCTGTGTCAGTCTCTCATTTCTATTTCTTTTTTTTTCTTTTTTTTTTTCCAGAAAATTAACTGCTCTATAAATCCCAAGGTCTTATTAGACTGTCTGGCTTCTATAATTTCTCTAAATTCTCACAGTATACCATTGCATATTTCTAGATATTAAAGGTAATAAGGATATATATATAACTTTAATTTTTCTGTAAAACCCAACACTATTAGTCTTAACATTCCTTAAAGTTGTTTGCTTAAATGCCCAACAGGGGGTATATGAAAGGTGCTCAACATCACTAATCATCAGGGAAATGCAAATTAAAACCACAACAAGGTATGAGTCCTATCTATTAGGATGACTGTCATCAACATAAGAGATAAGTGCTGACAAGGATATGGAGGAAAGAAAACCTGTGTACTGTCAGTGGGAATGTAAACTGGTGCAGCCATTATGGAAAACAGGATGGAGTTTCCTTCCTCAAGAAATTAAAAAATAGAGCTACCATATGACCCATAAATCCCACTTAAGGGTTAAATACCTAAAAGAAATGCACTCATTATCTTGAAGAGATATCTGTACTCCCATGTCCATTCCAGCATCATTCTCAATAGCCAAGATACAAAAAAAACCTAGTTGTACTTCACTAGATGAATGGATAAAGAAGATGCAATATTTGTGTGCATGTGCGCACATACACACACACAGAATATTTTTCAGCTGGGAAGAAGAAGGAAATCCTGACATTTGCAACAATGTGGATGAAACTGAAGGACATTATGCTAAGTGAAGTAAGTCAGACAGGGAAAGATACATATGATATGATCTCACTTATATGTGGAATCTAAAAGCTAAAAAAAGTCAAGCTCACAGAAACAGAGAATAGAATGGTAACTACCAGGGGCTGGGGTGTGGGGGAAATATGCTGGTCAAAGGGTACAAGTCTTTAGTTACGATATGACTAAGTTCCGGGGATCTAATGTACAGCTTGGTAACTATAGTTAATGACAATTGTGTTGTATAATTGAAATTTGCTAAGAGTAAATCTTAAGCATTCTCACCACACATACACAAAAGGTAACTATATGAGGTGATGGATACATTAATTAACCTTATTATGGTAATCATTTTACAAATTTTATATATATATATATATATATATATATGTGTGTGTGTATATATATATTCATATATATATATATATATATCAAATCATCACACTGTATACTTTAAATATACATGGCAATTTTGTCAATTATTCCTCAATAAAGCTGGAAAAATAAAGCTGTTTGCTTTCATAGTTGGTCAAAATTTTTATCCTGCAATCTGCTTTATCCCAATAATTTGTTTAAGAGACTAACTGGATTAAAATTGGCTTTTTAACTGGTTTGTTAACTTTTTTTAAGTTCAGAAACCACGTCTCTGAAAAGTAACACACCCACTGATATAGCAGACTACAAAGCACATTAATTTAATCTCATGCTATGAGTTGAGCATTATTACATTTTAGAAGACAGACTTTGAAAGACTAAATAATTTCTGAGGTTCACTATGGCCTCCCCCAGATGATTCTCATGCTTCCATCACACATGTATAAGCTTCTATTAATTTAAACATTTTTTATCCATCCCATTGTGCTTAATTTTTACATAATGGATTCAAGTTATAATACAGAGGAATTATTTCAGTGTTCCATAAAACACTCATTAAAATTGTCTTTTGTTTCTATTGATATATTGTTTTCATTTGTTTTTGAGTACTCTTCGAATTAAAAATTGGGCCTTCCTTTGTGGCTCATTTATCCACAATATATGTTCAATGAAATGTATTTCAGGACAATTAAAGTTATTATAATGCAATGCATCTTCTGATTCATAAGCAATATAAACTGAAAGAACTTACTCCCTTTTTAATAGCTTTCAAATACCAAAATATTACAAGTAACTACAATTGGGGTTTGCATACATTTTATCCCATTAACTTTGGTGTATTTTCATAGTCTAATAATCGAAATTAAGCTCTTTTCAAGTTGGTGAAAGACAGTTTTTCTTTGCTCTATGAAATGATCCATTCTTCCTATTGCATAATCACCCCTTCCATGAAGACCGCCAGGCCTTCTCTCCCATTCTTCCCCACCCTTGATGCTTTTTCCCGCTGCTCCAACATCCATTCCTGCTACTCTACATCCAAAACACATCCCGGATCTATCCTGTCCTTTCCATCCCCAGCACTACCACACTGACTTAAGGAATGTCATCACTTGCTTGCCTTAATGTTCAGGCTTCCAAACTGGTCTCCTCCATTTCCAGGCAATTCTCCACACTGAACCTAGACTAATCTTATTGTGATATATGTATTGTGATTCTATCCTTCATCTGTTTAAACACGTACAGTGGTTTCCCACTGTGTTCTTCACTAAATGTAATGCCCTTCAATGGCCTCAAGTCTCCATGCTACAGCCCCTCCTACCACTTCCACCTCTTCTGTTCACCTCCTCTCTTTTCCCTCTATGCTCAAACCCACTAATCCCCTGAGCTTTTGGCTCCTCCACTCCACCAAGCTAATTCCTCAGCACCTTTGCCCACGCTGTTCCCTAGGTCTGGAAAGCTCTTCCTTTGGATCTTTTTATTGGACTGGCTTTTTCTCATCATTCAGAGCTCAACTTCCTCCAAAAGGCCTATTTTAGAAACATTCCCACCCTGTCTCTCTGTAAAACAATCATGTTTAATTTTCTTACAGCCTTTCCTTTATCACTGTCTGCAATTATTTTGCTTCTTGATTTGTTTATGGACTTCCTAATGGTTTCTCCCCCTAAGAGAATGAAAGTTCCATGAAAGCAGAGCCTTATCTGTCTTACTCACCATTTTACCTTTCCCTAGTGCCTAAAATAGAACCTCATTATGACCTTCATGGGTCAGAGGCGCTTTTGCCTTCCTGGGCTTTTTTCTCCATAAAAAAATATTAAAAATTGAAAGTAAAAGACCTATACTCTAAAAATGATAAAACACTGATGAAAGAAATTGAAGACACACAAACAAGTGGAAAGATATTCCATGCTCATGGACTGGAAGAACCAACAGGGTTAAAATAGTCCACACTATCCAAAGCAATATTAACCTACCAACAACATATTTCATAAAATTAGAACAAATAATTCTAAAATTTGTATGGAACCATTAAAGACCCCAAATAGCCAAAGCAGTCTTTAAAAAGAACAAAGTTGAGGGGTGCCTGGTTAGCTTAATGGTTGAACATCCCAGTATTGATTTCAGTTCAGGTCATGATCTCACTGTTCGCCAGATCAAGCCTGCATCAGGCTCTGTGTTCACAGCACGGAGCCTGATTTGGATTCTCTCTCTCCCTTTCTCTCTGTCCCTCTCTCTCTCACAATCCCAGATTTTAAGATATACTACAAAGCCGTAGTAATCAAAACTGTATTGTAATGACATAAAAATAGACACACAGATCAAGGGAACAGGAGATTCCACAAACTCACAGTTACATGGTCAATTAATCTATGACAAAGATGCAATAATATACAATGGGGAAAAGACAGTCTCTTTAACAAATGGTGATGGCAAAACTGGACAGCTACATGCAAAAGAATGAAAATGGACCACTTTCTTACACCATACACAAAAATAAACTCAAAAGGATCAAAGATTTAAATGTGAGAACTGTAAACATAAAATTCCAAGAAGAAAACATAGCTAGTCATTTGTTTCACATCAGATACACAAACATTTTTCTAGATAATGTCTTCCCAGGCAAGGAAAATAAAAACAAAATTAAACTATTGATTACACCAAAATAAAAAGCTTTTGCACAGCAAAGGAAACCATAAAGAAAACAAAGAGGCAACCTACTGATTGGGAGAAGATATTTGCAAATGATGTAAGTGATAAAGAGTTACTATTCAAAATATATAAAGAACTTATACAATTCAGCACCAAATAAAACCCCCCAAAGAATTAAAAATAGGCAGACAACATAAATAGACATTTTTACAAGTAAGACAGACAAGTGGTCAACAGAAACATGAAAATATGCTTAACATCACTAATCATCAGAGAAATGCAAATTAAAACCATATGAAATATCACCTTATACCTGTCAGAATGGCTAGTATCAAAAAGACAAAACAAGTGTTGGAGAGGATGTGGAGAAAAAGAAACCCTTGTATCCTGTTGGTAAAAATGCAAATTGGTGCAGCCACAGTGGAAAACAATATTGATGTTCCTCAAAAAGTAAAAGTGGAAATACCATATGGTATAGTAATTCCATTATTGAGTATTTACCTAAAGAAAATGAAAACAGTAATTCAAAAAATATATGTACCCCTATGTTTACTGCAGTATTAAATACCATAACCTTGCAAGATATAGAAGCAACCCAAATGTTCACTGATAAAAGAATGGATAAAGAAGATGTGGTATGTATGTGCGCACACACACACACACACACACACAAAATGGAATATTACTCTGCTCTAAAAAAAGAATGAAATCTTGCCATTTGCAACAACATGTATGATCCTAGAGGGCATAATGCTAAGTGAAATAAGTCAGTCAGAGAAAGACAAATACCATACGCTTTCACTCATATGTGCAATTTAAGAAACAAAGCAAATGAACAAAGAAAAAAGAGACAAAGAAACAAAGAGTCTTAAAAACAGGAAACAAACTGATGGTTGCCAGACGGGAGGTGTATGGGAGCATGGGTAAAAAAGATAAAGGGAATTAAGACTACACCTATCTTGATGAGCAATGAGAAATGTATAGAATTGTGGAATCATTATAGTATCACCTGAAACTAACATTACAATGTATGTTAATTATACTTGAATAAAAAAAATAAAATTTTGAAACAAAAAGAATTAAATTGGCATGAGACAGATTAACATGAGACAATCAGATTTAATGATGTACGTGTAAAGAATCCACATAAATATGAGAGATTCCAAAGATAATCAGGCAAAAAAAGTTATGTATGTCATCCTAAGCTAAGCAGAAGAGGGTAGAGGTCTTCAAAGGGAAGGAAAGCAATTCACAAAAGATGAAAAAGTGTAAATGTTTGGTAAACAAATATCTGATGGGCCTTGCAAAAACAATGGGACATATAGAGGACTTCAATCCAATAGATCTTGCTAAGCTCCTCCCTGTCTACCATACCTAGTTCATATTACATAATCGTTACCTATGGTGATGACTCCCTTCCTGGAACAAGCCCTCTATCTAAATTCTTTTAGGCAATTAGTGGGAAGGAAAAAAATAAAAATTTCTTGAGCCTTCTGCTTCTTAAAAATAATCAGCCTAAAATAATCCCCATGCCAAAGAGATATATTTCGGGGGGCAAATAAAAATATTAAAAATTGTGTTTTATGATTATACTGGTATAAAGACAAATATATTAATATATTAAAACTTTTCTTGGACCTAAATTTTAGTGTTTTTTTCCTTCTGATGGAAAAGAAATTAAAATTTCTTTGTGAGTCTTGGGCACTGTATCTCCTAATGGAAAATTCACCTGAGAATAGTACCCTGGGCATGATAGCTGCTCAGTTGTTAAGTGGATTAAATGGATGGCATGGAATTTAGGAGAGCTGGACCCTGCCTCACTCCCACATAACTGGTTAATAATCATAGTAAGTCCTGTATTTGTAAATTGAGAGGGTAAAATCAGTTGGGTTTCCTTTTGTTTTCTCAACACCTTGTCTGAAATTCAATGACAGTTATGGTTTGTGCCATATCATTTCGCCTTTTATTACACACATCTACTATCTTTTATTGCCTTTGTGATTGTTTGAAGTGTTAGTCTTATCTCTGTGACTAGATTATAGAGTCCTTCAGGACTGGGATTTTATTGTATTCTTCCTTATAATGTTCCCAGAGTCTACAGCACAGGACATGTGATTAATATTTCCTGGTTATTTGTCTGATAGCAGTTTTAGGTTATTACACACATAAAAAAACATAGAAAAAATTAAACTTTAGTCAATATATAGTTGAGCACTGGCTCAAGAGAGAAATGGCTTGAAAGGAGTTAATAGGTATTCTGAAGCAGGGCTTCTCAGACTTTTTTATGTTGTCCTGGACCATTTGCACAGCACGTGGCTAAATGAATGAGGCTGCTTGAAGTCAGAGGTGACTCAGACCCGACCATACCATGTAGGAGATTAGTATCTCACTGCAACCATACCATGGTATATGCAAGAACCTACCTTCTAGGTTCTTGGCTGAGACCCCTCTGTAATAAAAGATTAACAGGAGAGGGGCGCCTGGGTGGCTCAGTCGGTTAAGCGTCCAACTTCAGCTCAGGTCACGATCTTGCAGTCCGCGAGTTCGAGCCCCGCGTCGGCTCTGGGCTGATGGCTCAGAGCCTGGAGCTTGCTTCCGATTCTGTGTCTCCCTCTCTCTCTGCTCCTCCCCCGTTCATGCTGTGTCTCTCTCTGTCTCAAAAATAAATAAACATTAAAAAAAAAATTAAAAAAAAAAGATTAACAGGAGAAAAACAAACTAAAGTTTAATAACATGTATACCTCCTATATACACGGGAAAGACCCAGGAAAACTGAGTAACTCTAATATGGCCCAAGCTACCACCTTAAATATCTCTAGCCAAAGACAAAAGATGTTGGGGGAAGGGAGGGGGGCGGTGGTAGGGAGTCAGTTGTATGAGATTATCAGGCAAAGCACAGTTAACAAGTGTAAATAGTTAAGCAGATTTAAGTCAGTTGCTTTCTCCATTGATAATTGTTTCTAGAAATTGAGTCATTCTTCTTTTCCTGGTACAGAGAAGGAGACACCCTTACAAATGGAGATTTTCCTTATAAGTGTAAATGTCTCTTACAAAAGGGTAACTTCTGTTATTTTTTTGCAAAAATAATCATCCTAAAATAAGCTTTGTGCCAAAGGGGCATATTTTGGAGTGGCAAATTCTGCTCACCTTCAGTGGCATAACTGCTGGAAAGCTTTCTCTGGGGTTTGCTGTAATTGCTGATGTAGAATTATTAACTAATCTCCAGCGATATGCTAGATATGTCTCCTATTGGCTGGTGAGAGCCAATTACTAAATTGAGAGGAATTCTGCCCGACCATTGTTAAAAATTAAATTATATAAAATTATAAATAAATTATATTAAAATAAAGGTATGAAATTGTCAAAACATTATATTTTACATTTTACTATTATGTAATTCTTACATTTTATTGTTAACTATGTTTTTGAAATTATTTATGCCTACTATAATGTGTATGCTGGGAGCATAATGTTGTGCTGCTTACTCAGGCTCTCCCAGCTCTGTGCTCAGTAATGGCAAATTGGTAGCTTGAAATTGGCCACGATGAAAGTATTTACCCCCATAGAAATCAGAAAAATGCTAAAAATCAGGGCTTTTTCTTTCTAAAGAACTGAATGTTAAAGATCTACTGCCACACCACTTTCCTTATCCTTCCTAAAGAGGCTCAAGGACAAGTAGCCCCAAAATGTGCCACTTTGGCAGATGGACGATTTTGAGCAATCAAGATTCAGCAGACTCAGAAGTAACTTTCACCTCTTTTGTAAATTACCTGAAAAAATGTAGAGAAGGGCCTGGCCCAGAAAAAGAGCTATTACTAAGAGATTACATTTTTATCTGAATGACCTATCTGTATGGCAGGACAAATATCTAATTACCAAACATCTGCTCTTATCATCCTGTGAATCATCCTCCTCCCCTTTAAACCCCAGGCCCTTATCCCATTCCTTAGCTCAAGATGCCACATAAGTCTCAATTGTCTGGCTTGTCCTTGGGTCTCATATTCTTAGGGACCGTCAATAAATATGTAATTACATTTGTTTTCTCTTATTAATCTGTTTTATGTTAATTTGATTATCAGACCAAAGAACCTAGAAAGATAGAATCAAATTTTTTCTCCCAAATGCATACATACGTGCATACGTGCGTGCACACACACACACACACACACACACACACACAATTATACACACAGTAAGGTCTACATCGAGGACATTCTGAGGGGCTATGCAAATTGGTAGTCAACAGGAAATTTCAGGGAATGTAGTAGGATCTATGAAATTGGAGGGATGCACTGGGCAAGTCAGGAGAGGGAAAGAAAGCACTTTGAATTCAGCCTTCAATGTGGCTGTATTCCACTGCTGGTATATATCTTATTCCTAGCCCCAACTCTCTACATCTCCAACCAAAACTGCTGTATTGCTATTAGGTCCTGGTAACTCTTTTTGGTGACGAATCTGGTGAACTAATTTATGCTTAGTGGTTCATAGTGCTTCAATGTATGATTTCTCCTAAATAATATACTTTCATGTCCATAAGACTCTTCCATGCCCTATCTCCTGTGAACCAGTGAGAAGAAACCTGTTTAACTTCATATAAACCATACTGTATTTTGTCTAGTGATTTCAAAATGTCTAGAAGTTTTGAGATCTTGTCATTAGGTTAATAGTAGAAAGGAGTGATTGCTTCCTTACAGTGAAATAGGACAGTGAGGAGGGGCTAGGAAGTAGTGGACCCACACATGAGGATGGGGCTTGCTACTAGGAGTAGTTTATCAGGGGGGCTACTTTAATACTTACCCTCCTTAGCTGTTATCTTTGCCACTATCTTACAGGTAAGAAAGCCAAGCCTCCTATAAATCAAATGACTTGCTGAAGATCGCAAGATGTCAATCCTAAATTACTACTGCATTGTAACAATTCACTTCATAACTTAGTGGCATAAAACATTCATATTATTAGGTTAACAGAATATGTGGACTTGATATTTGAGAAAAGTTCAGCTGGGCCACTCTGTCTTGGGCTCTCTCATGAGGCCACAGTCAGATATCAGCTATATTGAAACTAAAAGCTGGTCTCCCTCTCTCTCTCGAGATGTACTGATATCAAGATATCTATCTAGAGCTGTTTTCCAGCTAGAACCATGGAGGGTACAAAAGAGAAGAAAAAGAAGGTTCCTGTTGTGCCAGAAACCCTTAAGAAAAAGTGAAGGAATTTCAAAATGTTGAAGATCTAGCATTTGAGAAAGAAATTTGCCAAAGATGTTTCAAAAGGCAAGGTGGCAGCTTCTCTGTGAAAAAGCCAAGCATCACCACAGGGAATATAGGCAAATGTATAGAACTGAGATTCAAATGGCTAAGATGGCAAGAAAAGCTGGCAACTTCTGCAGAACCCAAAGTGGCATTTGTCATCAGCATCAGAGGTATCAACGGTATAAGCCCAAAGATTACAGGTGTTGCAGCTTCTTTGCCTTTGCCAGATCTTCCATGGCACCTTTGTTAAGCTCAACAAGGCTTCAATTAACATGCATCCTTCCGGAACCTGCAGTGCAGGCAGGATGTGCTGCTCCCTGTGGGGTGGTGGCCATGACTGGGAGCCCCCTACTGCGGGGCTGTAGGAACAGGTGGCGGGCGGGCAAGGTGGTGTGGGTCCTTCTGTGTGCCTCTTTTCCCTCATTTACTCACTTCTGAGAGGCTTGCTTCCTTGGAAAATTATTACATTAACGCACATATGGAGCCTTGAGAATGGTATATGGTGCAAGAAAACGAGCAGTTTGACATGATACAGCTCAGGCTTTGAATTCTGGATTGTGAAACCATATATAGCAAGGGGATACCCAACCTTGCAGTTGGTGAATGAAATGATTTGCAAACATGGTTATGACAAAATCAACGAGAAGTGAATTACCCTGACAGATAAAACACTGATTGTTCAATCTCCTGGTAAATATGGCATCATCTACATGGAGGATCTGAGTCACGAGATCTATATTGATGGAAAACATCTCAAAGAAGCAAACAACTTCTTATGGCCCTTCAGATTATCTTCTCCACAAGTGGGGATGAAGAAAAAGTCCACCTGTTTTGTAGCAGGTGGAGATGCCGACAACAGAGAAGACCAGATCAAGAGCTTTATTAGAAGGATGATCTAAGGTATCTACTATGATTATTTCTATAATCTAGTCAGTTTAATAAATGACTACTTTCAAATTGAAACAAAAAAAAGATATCTATCTACCTACCGAGAGAGAGAGAGAGAGAGAGAGAGAGAGAGAGAGAGAGAGTTAGAGCTTTTCCATGTAAACTAGTTTGGGCTTCCTCATAGCATGGCAGCCTCAGGATACTTGGATTGCTTACACAATGATTTAGATTTTGGCACAAGTGTTCTTGCAAGCAAGGGGAGTCACATCACCTTTTCTGACCTAACTTCTGAGTCACACAGTGTCACTTCTGTCACATTCTTGGTTATAAGGTAGTCACAAATCCACACATTTTCAGCTAGAGGAGAATTTGACTATACCTCTTTATGTGAGAATGGCAAGATTCCAGAAATACATGTAGGATGACAGATACTGTTGTGTTCATCCTTGAAAATACTGACATTGGTGGTTATGTGACCAATCCAGAATTCAAAGCCTGAGCTGTATCATGTCAAACTGCTCGTTTTCTTGCACCATATACCATTCTCAAGGCTCCATATGTGCGTTAATGTAATAATTTTCCAAGGAAGCAAGCCTCTCAGAAGTGAGTAAACGAGGGAAAAGAGGCACACAGAAGGACCCACACCACCTTGCCCGCCCGCCACCTGTTCCTACAGCCCCGCAGTAGGGGGCTCCCAGTCATGGCCACCACCCCACAGGGAGCAGCACATCCTGCCTGCACTGCAGGTTCCGGAAGGATGACCACACCGCACCAGCATGCTGTGGGTGCTCTGCACGCAGGCACTCTATAGCCGGAGTGAGAGATCAATTTCCTCTGCTGACAACAAAACGTGTATTCTGAAAGGGTGTTTTGGAGGAGTTGCTGTGGTTTTACCAAGAGACCTACAAATGCTAGGGAACTGTCTTCCAAGGGATCGAATATCTGGGATGCCGGTGCACCCTGAGATTTCTTGGACAGCCTGGTATTCTCCAACAGAGAAGGGGATTTAGGCCCAGTTTATGAGTATCAGTAGAAAGGCATTTGGGGGCAGAATACAAAGATAAGGATTCAGATTATTCAGGTCAAGGAGTAGACCAAAAGGTCTGCAAAAGGTGAATGACACAACCAAAACCATCATCTTTCCTGTGTGGATGGAATCCAAAAGATCCTTGTCTTATGGCCCTACTTCCATGCCATGCCCTTTGCCAGTCCTAAACGGTGAACGGTGAGCTGTCCTGACAGGTCAGGACAGGAGACCTGTCCTGGTCAGGTCAGACCTGACCTCTCCTGTCCAGGTCAGGAGACCTGGACCTGGGTATGCCCTTGCACACCGCCAGCTCCACCCTGCCCATCTACATACATGATAGTACTGCCCCGAAGCCAGGTGACTTCGTATATACTTTGGGAGATGCACATATTTACCTGAAAATGCAGCTACAGCAAGAACCATTGCCTTTACCCAAGCTCAAAATCCCTCCAAAAGTTGAAACAATTGATGACTTCAAGGCTGAGGACTTTCAGATTGAAGGGTACAATCCTCACTGGACTATTAAAATGGAAATGCCTGTTTGAAGTGCTTTTAAAGGAGGGATTTGAAGGATACTCGGTCTTTAGTGGTTGGACTGAAAGCCCAGTGAAAGTTCGGTTGCCCTAAAGGAAGAAGGAACGAGGTCAAAAATCTATTGGTAAACACCAACTTTTATTCATTATTTTGTAAGGATGTTGCCACTGCAAACGTAGCCTTACTGGTTCTCTTAGTAACAAAAGGCCTTGAGTTTGGTGAACTCGCAAAGGATGTGTGAAAATGCTGAGGCTGGGAATAGAGTGAAAATTTAGAGTTGCTTAGAAACATGTTCATGCATTTCAATCCCACATTTTTATGAAGAAGTTCAGTGAATTTCAAGAATTACATATAAGCTATTCCCCTAAATGCGAGCAAGCTGAGTAACAACACCAACAGTCATAATAATGTACAGTTGTGGTTGTAAACCTTTAATGGTATATTTGCTTTATACATTGCTATAATAAAGGAGTGTTCTGCAAAAAAAAAAAAAAGTAAATGATGCACACGGGTTAGTTATTAGTATTAAATTTTAATTACTCTTCCCTGAAGAACTGGTAAAAACTTGGCCTAATATGGAAAAGATAATAGTTTCTTTTTGTTTGTTTCTTTTATGGATTTCCCTTCTATGGTTCTTCAGCGAGTCTTGCCTAACCCTATTCTGTGCTGGAATATTGTTACATGTACTATATGAAACTACTCTTCATATTGATGATTTCACTGTTCGCAGAAAATTCTTAGTTTGTTCACCATTAGTACTGCAAAGAAAGTGTGTCTTCCCTGGAAAACACTTTACAAACTGCCTACTACTAGCATTTATTAATGGAGAATTGAATCTTTCCCTATTTGCTTCTCTACACATTTTGGTTCCCTATGTCTGTGTTCTGTGACTTACTTTGACACTTTTGTTCTTCCTTTTTGCAAAGGGTAGGCTTTATAGTATGTGCTTTATTGGGTAAAGTAACTTCCTGATGGGGACCCCAAATGAACAAGAACCCTATTCAGCAGAAATTCAGATGTCAGGTTATTTCCTGTTAATACCACAAGTACCCCACCAACAAACACACATTATGCACTGTAGCTAAATGGCAACTTAATAACTTATTGCCCAAAGAAATGTGAGACACAGAAGGCTGGTACCTTGTCCTAGAACATTTAGAATACCAGGTCAGGTGCTGGAAGAGAAACCTGGATATAGGAGCAAGGCACAAGAAGGAAAGAGTATACTACTGGCCAGTTACCAGAATAGAGACACTGCTAGGTAAGAGGAGAGGCTGCAGTTCACAAAATAACATGGGAGCTCAAAGGTCATCCCAGTCTCATTCATGGTGAGTAGGACCAAATACCTGTACCACTAGAACAGCAAAGAAGGAGAAAAAGTATTAAGACATTGAGACTAAGGGGTGCCTGGGTGGCTCAGCCAATTGATTGTCCAATTTGGGCTCAGGTCGTGATCTCGCAGATCATGAGTTCCAGCACCACATTGGGCTCTGTGCTGACAGTTCAGAGCCTGGAGCCAGTTTCAGATTCTGTGCCTCCCTCCCTCTCTCTCTGCCCCTCCTCTGCTTGTGCTCTGTCTCTCTCTCTCTCAAAAATAAACAAACATTAAACAAAATTTTCAAAAAAAGACGTTGAGACTAAATACTCAGAAGAGAACAAACCTGGGTTTTGAATCTCCATTCCACCCCTATATGCCTAGAATGATTAATTTCTATGGGCCATGTTTATCACCATGTTTATAGGTAAAAATAACTACTTTTTTTTATTTTTATTTTTTAAAATAACTACTTATTTATCATTGCTTTCAGAGCTACTGTGTCTGGCAATATTTGAAACATAATCAGCATTTCTTCTTCCCTCTCTACTCTTCCCTTAGGATGGATCTAAGAAATGGATTGCAGCTGAGCCTGTGATGCAGGATTAATGAGCTCTGCCATGAGACACTGGGAAGGCAGAGCGCAGGCCGACATAATCCACTATAACCGAGGGGAGACAGGGAATCACTGCCAATAACAGCTGCTGAAAGTGGAAGTTGGACAGTACACATACATTTTTTAACAGAGATGATGCCAAAATTATGTCAAGACATGTGCAATAACAAGGATGATCATTGTGGCCTTGATTTTAATACAGTGCTTACAAACTGGAAACATTTTGTGTGTGCATTAACAAGGACCTGGTTAAAAAATCATGATGTAGCCATGTGATGGAACGATACGTATCCTTTAAAAAGAACAAAGTAAAACTGTATATGCTAATGGAAGTACCTCCAAGATATGTTGTTAAATGAACAAGCAAGCTCCCAACAGAATGTGGTTTGAGTGTTTGTATGCATGATATGTTTATGTAAGAATATATGATGATATATGCATGGAAAATTACTGGAAGCATACACAAAAACTGTCAATGGGGGAGGATATTGTGGAATGGAGTAGGAATGAAGGATGTGCAAAGAGGAAGGCTTTTTACTTAAATTTCTTCAATCTATTGCTTGATTTTTAAAAAATTTATAAGCATGTATGTCTTTTGCAATAAAAATAAAATAAATTGAGGATCCTGGGAAGATGGCAGTGTTGGAAGACGCTGGGCTCACCGTGCGTCCTGCTGATCACTTAGATTCCACCTACACCTGCCTAAATAACCCAGAAAACCGCCAGAAGACTAGCAGAACGGAGTCTCCGGAGCCAAGCGCAGACGAGAGGCCCACGGAAGAGGGTAGGAAGGGCGGAGAGGCGGTGCACGCTACACGGACTGGTGGGAGGGAGCCGGGGCGGAGGGGCGGCCCGCTGGCCAAACAGAGCCCCCGAGTCTGGCTTGCAAAAGCGGAGGGGCCGGACGGAGTGTGTTCCGACAGTGAGAGGGACTTGACATCTGGAAGGTTATAAGCTAACAGCTCTGCTCGGAGAACGGGAGGGCTGGAGGACAACGGGAGGGAGAGTTGTTGAGCCCCGAACTACAGAGCGCAGCTTGGCGGGGAACAAAGGCGCTTGCCAGTGCCATCTCCCTCGCCCATCCCCCAGCCAAAATCCCAAAGGGAACTGGTTCCTGCCAGGGAACTTGCTTGCACCCCGCAAACACCCAGCACTGTGCTTCTGTGGATCCATCCCTCCAGCGAGTCTGACTCCCTCCCAGTGCCACAGTGCCCCTCCCGAAGCAGATCTCCGAAGGAAAAGTGAGCTGACCCTGCCCCTCCTGCCCCTGTGCACCTTGCCGATCCACCCCAGCTAATACGCAAGATCCCCAGCACCACAAGCCAGGCAGTGTGCAAGTAGCCCAGACGGGCCACGCCACCCCACAGTGAATCTGGCCCCTGGGAGAGGGGAATAGAAGGCACACACCAGTCTGACTGTGGCCCCAGTGGTGGGCTGGGGGCAGATATCAGGTCTGACTGCACCCCGCCCACCAATGCAAGTTATTCAAGACAGAACAGGGGAAGTGCCCCGCAGTCCCGCACCACTCCAGGGACTATCCAAAATGACCAAACGGAAGAATTCCCCTCAAAAGAATCTCCAGGAAATAACAACAGCTAACGAACTGATCAAAAAGGATTTAAACAATATAACAGAAAGTGAATTTAGAATAATAGTCATAAAATTAATCGCTGGGCTTGAAAACAGTATAAAGGACAGCAGAGAATCTCTTGCTACAGAGATCAAGGGACTAAGGAACAGCCAGGAGGAGCTAAAAAAATGCAATCAATGAGCTGCAAAATAAAATGGAGACAACTACGGCTCGGATTGAAGAGGCAAAGGAGAGAAGAGGTGAACTAGAAGATAAAGTTATGGAAAAAGAGGAAGCTGAGAAAAAGAGAGATAAAAAAATCCAGGAGTATGAGGGGAAAATTAGAGAACTAAGTGATGCACTAAAGAGAAATAATCTATGCATAATTGGTATTCCAGAGGAGGAAGAGAGAGGGAAAGGTGCTAAAGGTGTACTTGAAGAAATAATAGCTGAGAACTTCCTGGATGTGGGGAAGGAAAAAGGCATTGAAATCCAAGAAGCAAAGAGAACTCCCTTCAGACGTAACTTGAATAGATCTTCTCCACGATATATCATAGTGACACTGGCAAAATACAAGGATAAAGAGAAAATTCTGAAAGCAGCTAGGGATAAACGTGCTCTAACATATAAAGGGAGACCTATAAGACTCGTGACCGATCTCTCTACTGAAACTTGGCAGGTCAGAAAGGAATTGCAGGAGATCTTCAATGTGATGAATGGAAAAAATATGCAGCCGAGAATCCTTTATCCAGCATGTCTGTCATTTAGAATAGAAGGAGAGATAAAGGTCTTCCCAAACAAACAAAAACTGAAGAAATTCGTCACCACTAAACCAGCCCTACAAGAGATCTTAAGGGGGATCCTGTGAGACAAAGTACCAGAGACATCGCTACAAGCATGAAACCTATGGACATCACAATGACTCTAAACCCATATCTTTCTATAATAACACTGAATGCAAATGGACTAAATGCACCAACCAAAAGAAACAGGGTATCAGAATGGATAAAAAAACAAGACCCATCTATTTGCTGTCTACAAGAGACTCATTTTAGACCTGAGGACACCTTCAGATTGAAAGTGAGGGGATGGAGAAGTAGCTATCATGCCACTGGAAGTCAGAAGAAAGCTGGAGTAGCCATACTTATATCAGACAAACTAGACTTTAAGTTAAAGGCTGTAATAAGAGATGAAGAAGGGCATTCTATAATAATCACAGGGTCTATCCATCAGGAAGAGCTAACAATTATAAATATCTATGTGCCTAATACGGGAGCCCCCAAATATATAAAACAATTACTCACAAACATAAGCAACCTTATTGATAAGAATGTGGTCATTGCAGGGGACTTTAACACTCCACTTACAGAAATGGATAGATCATCTAGACACACGGTCAATAAAGAAACAAGGGCCCTGAATGATACACTGGATCAGATGGACTTGACAGATATATTTAGAACTCTGAATCCCAAAGCAACAGAATATACTTTCTTCTCGAGTGCACATGGAACATTCTCCAAGATAGATCACATACTGGATCACAAAACAGCCCTTCATAAGTATACAAGAATTGAAATCATACCATGCATACTTTCAGACCACAATGCTATGGAACTTGAAATCAACCACAGGAAAAAGTCTGGAAAACCTCCAAAAGCATGGAGGTTAAAGAACACCCTACTAAAGAATGAGTGGGTCAACCAGACAATTAGAGAAGAAATTTAAAAATATACGGATACAAACAAAAATGAAAATACAACAATCCAAATGCTTTGGGATGCAGCGAAGGCAGTCCTGAGAGGAAAATACATTGCAATCCAGGCCCATCTAAAGAAACAAGAAAAATCCCAAATACAAATTCTAACAGCACACCTAAAGGAAATAGAAAGAGAACAGCAAAGACAGCCTAAATCTAGCAGCAGAAGAGAAATAATAAAGATCAGAGCAGACAGAAATATAGAATCTAAAAAAACTGTAGAGCAGATCAACAAAACCAAGAGTTGGTTTTTTGAAAAAATAAACAAAATTGATAAACCTCTAGACAGGCTTCTCAAAAAGAAAAGGGAGATGACCCAAATAGATAAAGTCATGAATGAAAATGGAATTATTACAACCAATCCCTCAGAGATACAAGCAATTATCAGGGAATACTATGAAAAATTATATGCCAACAAACTGGACAACCTGGAAGAAATGGACAAATTCCTAAACACCCACATGCTTCCAAAACTTAATCAGGAGGAAATAGAAAGCTTGAACAGACCCATAACCAGCGAAGAAATTGAATCAGTTATCAAAAAAATTCCCAACAAATAAGAGTCCAGGACCAGATGACTTCCCAGGGGAGTTCTACCAGACGTTTAAAGCAGAGATAATACCTATCCTTCTCAAGCTATTCCAAGAAATAGAAAGGGAAGGAAAACTTCCAGACTCATTCTATGAAGCCAGCCATTACTTTGATTCCTACACCAGACAGAGGCCCAGCAAAAAAAGAGAACTACAGGCCAATATCCCTGATGAATATGGATGCAAAAATTCTCAACAAGATACTAGCAAATAGAATTCAACAGCATATAAAAAGAATTATTCACCGTGATCAAGTGGGATTCATTCCTGGGATGCAGGGCTGATTCAACGTTTGCAAATCAATCAATGTGATACATCACATTAATAAAAGAAAAGATAAGAACCATATGATCCTGTCAATCGATGCAGAAAAGGCCTTTGACAAAATTCAGCAACCTTTCTTAATAAAAACCCTCGAGAAAGTCGGGATAGAAGGAACATACTTAAAGATCATAAAAGCCATTTATGAAAAGCCCACAGCTAACATCATCCTCAATGGAGAAAAACTGAGAGCTTTTTCCCTGAGATCAGGAATATGACAGGGATGTCCACTCTCACCGCTGTTGTTTAACATAGAGTTGGAAGTTCTAGTGTCCGCAATCAGACAACAAAAGGAAATCAAAGGCATCAAAATTGGGAAAGATGAAGTCCAGCTTTCACTTTTTGCAGATGACATGATACTATACATGGAAAATCCGATAGACTCCACCAGAAGTCTGCTAGAACTGATACATGAATTCAGCAAAGTTGCAGAATACAAAATCAATGTACAGAAATCAGTTGCATTCTTATACACTAACAATGAAGCAACAGAAAGACGGATAAAGAAACTGATCCCATTCACAACTGCACCAAGAAGCATAAAATACCTAGGAATAAATCTAACCAAAGATGTAAAAGATCTGTATGCTGAAAACTATAGAAAGCTTATGAAGGAAATTGAAGAAGATATAAAGAAATGGAAAAACATTCCGTGCTCATGGATTGGAAGAATAAATATTGTCAAAATGTGAATACTACCCAAAGCTATCTACAGATTCAATGCAATCCCAATCAAAACTGCACCAGCATTCTTCTCGAAACTAGAAGAAGCAATCCTAAAATTCATATGGAACCACAAAAGGCCCCGAATAGCCAAAGTAATTTTGAAGAAGAAGCCCAAAGCAGGAGGCATCACAATCCCAGACTTTAGCCTCAACTACAAAGCTGTCATCATCAAGACAGCATGGTATTGGCACAAAAACAGACACATAGACCAATGGAATAGAATAGAAACCCCAGAACTAGACCCACAAACGTATGGCCAACTAATCTTTGACAAAGCAGGAAAGAACATCCAATGGAAAAAGACAGTCTCTTTAACAAATGGTGCTGGGAGAACTGGACAGCAACATGCAGAAGATTGAAACTAGGCCACTTTCTCACACCATTCACAAAAATAAACTCAAAATGGATAAAAGACCTGAATGTGAGACAGGAAACCATCAAAACCCTAGAATAGAAAGCAGGAAAAGACCTCTCTGACCTCAGC
This sequence comes from Neofelis nebulosa, assembly GCF_028018385.1. NCBI lineage: Eukaryota > Metazoa > Chordata > Mammalia > Carnivora > Felidae > Neofelis > Neofelis nebulosa. The sequence continues at coordinate 69,206,329 of NC_080785.1, read as the reverse complement.
CGTAGCAATTTCTTCCTTGACACATCCCCAAAGGCAAGGGAATTAAAAGCAAAAATGAACTACTGGGACTTTATGAAGATAAAAAGCTTCTGCACAGCAAAGGAAACAACCAACAAAACTAAAAGGCAACCAACGGAATGGGAAACGATATTTGCAAATGACATATCGGACAAAGGGCTAGTATCCAAAATCTATAAAGAGCTCACCAAACTCCACACCCGAAAAACAAATAACCCAGTGAAGAAATGGGCAGAAAACATGAATAGACACTTCTCTAAAGAAGACATCCGGATGGCCAACAGGCACATGAAAAGATGCTCAACGTCGCTCCTCATCAGGGAAATACAAATCAAAACCACACTCAGATATCACCTCACGCCAGTCAGAGTGGCCAAAATGAAGAAATCAGGAGACTATAGATGCTGGCGAGGATGTGGAGAAACGGGAACCCTCTTGCACTGTTGGTGGGAATGCAAATTGGTGCAGCCACTCTGGAAAACAGTGTGGAGGTTCCTCAAAAAATTAAAAATAGACCTACCCTATGACGCAGCAATAGCACTGCTAGGAATTTACCCAAGGGATACAGGAGTACTGATGCATAGGTGCACTTGTATCCCAATGTTTATAGCAGCACTCTCAATAATAGCCAAATTATGGAAAGAGCCTAAATGTCCATCAACTGATGAATGGATAAAGAAATTGTGGTTTATATACACAATGGAGTACTATGTGGCAATGAGAAAGAATGAAATATGGCCCTTTGTAGCAACGTGGATGGAACTGGAGAGTGTTATGCTAAGTGAAATAAGTCATATAGAGAAAGACAGATACCATATGTTTTCACTCTTATGTGGACCCTGAGAAACTTAACAGAAACCCATGGGGGAGGGGAAGGGGAAAAAAAGAGGTTAGAGTGGAAGAGAGCCAGAGCATAGGAGACTCTTAAAATCTGAGAACAAACTGAGGGTTGATGGGGGGTGGGAGGGAGGGGAGGGTGGGTGATGGGTATTGAGGAGGGCACCTTTTGGGATGAGCACTGGGTGTTGTATGGAAACCAATTTGACAAAAAACTTCATATATTGAAAAAAAAAAAAGAAAGCAATTAAAATGTTCCTTAAAATCTACTTAGCAGTTGGGGGGAGGGGGAGGGAGAGACAAAAAAAATGCCCCAAGATAGCAAGAGATGGTTAAGAAATTAAAATTCCCCTAGGGCTTTTTATGTTCAAAATTCGAAGCAGAGGGTCCCTAAGACATGATTAACATTCATGCTGAACACAAGTAGGAAATAGGATAATGAAAATCATGTACATGACCTGAAGGAACCCACAGGTAGGATATTTAGAGAAAATGTCTGGATATTTGTTCGTACTCATTTTAGCAGTTCAATCCTGGCTGCCCATTATAATCACCTGGGGAGTTTTAAAAATCTACCAAAACCCACTGGCAACGATGCTGACTTAATTGGTCTGGGAAGGGGCCAAAGCATGGGTATGTTTAAAAAAAAAACCCAGGCAATTCTTGTGTAGTCAGGATAAAAAACCATCTAAGAATGCTTTTTACCCTCAGGGTAATCAAAATGCAATTATTGACCATCTACTATACACCAGGTTCTGTGCTAGGCATGAACTATACAAATATGAAATGATTTAAAAAACATTTAGGAATGGGCTAAGGAACTGAAGAGACATTTTCCAAAGAAGATATACAGATGGCCAATAGACACATGAAAAGACTCTCAATATCACTAATCATCAGAGAAATGTAAATCAAGCCACAATGAGCTATCCCCTCCCATCTGTTAGAACGGCTAGTTTCAAAAAGATAAAGAGATACTGATGACCACGTGTTCGCAAAGATATGGAGAAAAGAGATCCCTTGTGCACTGTTGGTGGGAATGTAAACTGGGGCAGAAAACATTTTGGATGTTCCTCAAAAAAATAAAAATAAAGCTACCATATGATCCAGCAGTTCCACTTTTGGGTATATTTCCAAAGGAAATGAAATTACTATCTCATATCTGCACTCTCTTGTTTATTTCTAGCATTATTCACAACAGCCAATATATGGAAACAAACTAAGTGTCTATCGATGTTTGAATAAAGTGTGGTATACATATACAATGGAATATTATTTAGTCATGATAAAGAAATCCTGCTATTTGCAACAACATAGATAGGCCTTGATGGCATTATGCTAAGCGAAATAAGTCAGAGAAAGGCAAATGCTGTATGATCTCACTTATATATGGAATCTAAAAAAGCTTAATTCATGGAAGCAGAGAGTGGTTACCAGGAACTGGGGGGTGGGGTAAATGGAGAGATGTTGGTCAAAGAATATAAACTTCCACTTATAAGATGAATAAGTTCTGGGGATCTAACGTACAGCATGATGATTATAGTTAACAATATTGTATTACATTACTTGAAAGTTGCTAAGAGAGTAAGTCTTAAGTGTTCTCACACACACACACACACACACACACACACACACACAAACACACACACAATGGTAATTATGTGACAAAACTGAAGGAGTCAGTTAATGCTATGGCGGTAATCATTCTGCCATATATGTGTATTAAATCAACATGTACACCTCAAATTTACATAATGTTATGTTAATTACATCTCAATAAAATTGGATAAATATCAATCAATCAATCAATCTAAGGACCACCCCTCTAAAAGTAGTTAGGGCAAGTGACAGGATATTTGGATTCGGTACTTTATTTAATCTTTCTGTAACTGTGCAATTTGTGGATGACAGTGGAAAATACTTTAAGGAGTGGCATACAAAATAATAAGTTCTATTTTAATATTAGATAACTGAATAAAATAGGTTCAGTGGTATTTGTACCAATCACATACAAACTACCTTATATGTGATAAGAAGTATCCCAAGAGCTTGCCTCATACCTGAGCCATCTTACTCCAAGTGTGGTCCACGGGCCAGCAACATGATCATTATCATTGGGAGCCTGCTTGAAATGCAGAATCTCCAGCTTCAAGCAAACCTATGAAATCACAATCACCATCAAACAAAATCTCCAGGTGATTAGTAGGCACATTTAAGTTGAGAAGCTTTGTGTTAATTCTTAGAAGAATTTAAAATATTTTAGCCCTCCTTGACCAAATCCTATGTTACTGACATTAACTACAGATTTGGTTATCCTAAAATTGAATGACTTGCTTTACAAAGAATCACAAGAGGTATACATCCCAACGATTTCTCTAACAACAAAGACGTTAAGAGAACTTTTTAGCAGCTACTATATGCTGGGCACAATAGATATTTTATAAATATTATTTTCACAAAAACTCTAAAGAGGTAGGTAGGTATTTTTTTCCTCATTTATTGATGAGTCAATTGAGATTCAGGGAAATTAACGTCTCAACACTGATAAATGACAAAACTAAAATTTAAATTCAGTTCTGATTAGGTGCTCCTGGGTGGCTCAGTCAGTTGAGCGTCTCACTTCAGCTCAGGTCATGATCTTGCAGTTCAGGAGTTCAAGTCCCACATGGGGCTCTGTGCTGACAGCTGAGAGCCTGTTTTGGATTCTGTATCTCCCTCTCTCTCTGTCCCTCCCCTGCTCACGCTCTGTCTCTCTCTCAACAATAAACATTAAAAACTAAAAATAAATATAAATAAATAAATAAATTCAGTTCTGATTAAAACCTCAGTTGTTTCACTATACTCCATTGGCTTTTCAACGTTGATCATAACTGTGATGCCATAGTATGTACTACACTTTCAAAAAGTTATTAAAAATTATTTTTAAATTATTTCAAAAATCATTAAAATAATCTCTAATTAATTTAAAGTTAGAGATATTACAGGACTATAGAATAAAAAGGGGGAAAAGATAGATCCTAATCTATAAGTTGGCCAATCACACACACACACACACACACAGTTTTACTTTGCACAGTAATGCGATCTATTAGTGTATTCAGAAACCTTGTAGTGAAAATTTTCACACCCTGAAATGCAGCCAAGGGGAACATTTTTTTCAAATTGCAATTAAACTAATAAAAGTAGGTTTATATAAAAAGAAAGATGGAGCTCTTCAATACAGAAAATGTGCAAATGTATATACAGACCAGCTTCTAAGTGGATCTTATCTTTCTTGAAAAAAATGCCAAAGTAGAAAATCAGTCTGAGATGAAAAAAGTCTTGTCATCATCTATCATAAAAATATGACATTCAAACCATTTCCTTTCTTTGAAGACTGATTAAACTTCAGATGGAATTCAGTTAATAAATGCACATTAGCACCATATATCCCCAAGGCATATCTCTCACAGTAACAAAGCTTCTCCCCCCTGATCTGTGTTAGTTCCAACCTTGGACTTTGGACTTGAACAATTTTTGTGGCAAACAGTTGTTGTGCTAGCCAGGTAAAGTCAGTCTTTTCTTACTGCTGCTAAAAAAAAAAAGCAATAGAAGACTATTCACTGACCACAGAAATTACACACGTTCAGCATGGTTGGACCTATGTGGATATACATACATCCAGTCATGATGAAAATATTCAAACAGGGAACTATACCAAGGTGATATGAAGAATTTAATTTAATATGAGGTCTCTAAGTCCTATCTTTGACTATGCTTCTGTGGTTCATGGTGCACGTTGAAGAGTTGATTGAATTTGGCATTTGTATTCAATCAGTCGCCACATCTTTTTTAGTTCTGTGTGTGGATGAGAGGGCAAATTAATTAAAAACTGAAGACTAAGAAAAGGTGTAAAAATAATTAATAGATCTATCTCACAAGGGATGTTTAAGAAAAGGCCAGATATGGGGCGCCTGGGTGGCGCAGTCGGTTAAGTGTCCGACTTCAGCCAGGTCACGATCTCGCGGTCCGTGAGTTCGAGCTCCGCGTCAGGCTCTGGGCTGATGGCTCGGAGCCTGGAGCCTGTTTCCGATTCTGTGTCTCCCTCTCTCTCTGCCCCTCCCCCGTTCATGCTCTGTCTCTCTCTGTCCCAAAAATAAATAAAAAACGTTGAAAAAAAAAAGAAAAAAAAAAAAAGAAAAGGCCAGATGTGTGACAATTCCCATTAGCTAGTAAAAACATGACTCATCCTAAGTGTGTAAGCTGTCAAAACTTCATCCAATCTTAACACTCCCATGCAAATAAACAGCATTGTAACTTAAATATCAAGATCTCTGAAAAACACTTGATTTTCCGTTTTAAAAAAAGGACGGTGAAATTAATGAAAAACTGACGTGGGTATGCAGAGGGAATGCACTTAAAAACAAATCTCCCAACTGAGAAAATTTCTCCATGAAGTATAGAAAGAAAATAGTTTTTATTATTGAATAAGCAGTAAGCCAGAAAGTGATACCCATCACAAGCAACCCTCTAAGAGATTGCAAGAACAGAAAGTAATCTCACCCTTTTATATAGCCAGGCAGATACAACTCAACATACATATGTTCGGAAGATAATCGATCGTTTTCAAGCAAGAGGGCTTGGCAGAGCCATTCATCACACATGTTTCACCCTAACTTAATCCACTAATTGGGATAACCATCTGTGTTAAGTTTATTGGCTTTATCCAGGAGAACAACAAGCTCATATATTCATGACAGAAGGTAGTCGTTTTGCAGCTTGGAGTAAGAGGGCCACCAAAGTGAGGCTCCTACAGTCTCCCCTAAAACTGGGAGATAGGGATGCTACCTCCCTTGGTGTTTACATTTCAAAGAGATGACTCCACAGTCTTGGACCTTGCTCTGTCATAAGGCCAACAAAAGGCTTATTTAGTCTTCAAAAATATATATATACATTTCAAAAAGAAGTATGTGTAAAGACAAGTTTTCTAAGGCATTTCTTTTAAGCTTTTAATTCCAGTTAGTTAACATACAGTCTTGTATTAGTTTCAAGTGTACAAGTTCAACACTTCCATACCTCACCCAGTGCCCATCACAACTACCCTTCTTAATCCCCATCACACATTAACCCAATCCTCCACCCTCCTCCCCTCTGGTAAATATCAGTTTGTTCTCTATAATTAGGAGTCTGTTTCTTGGTTTGCCTCTCTTTTTCCCTTTGCTCATTTGTTTCATTTCTTAAATTCCACGTATGAGTAAAATCAAATGGTATTTGTCTTTCTCTGACTGACTTATTTCGCTTAGCATTACACTCTCTGGCTCCAACCATGTGATTGCAAATGGCAATATTTCACTCTTTTTTATGGCTGAGTAATAGTCCATTGTATATACATGCCACTTCTTTATCCATTCATCAGTATGGATACTTGGACACTTGGGCTGTTTCCATAATTTGACTATTGTAAATAGTGCTGCTATAAACATAGGGGTGCGTGTATCCCTTTGAAATAGCATTTTTGTATCCTTTGGTAAACACCCAGTAGTGCAATTGCTACCTCATAGGATAATTCTATCTTTAACTTAGTGAGGAACCTCCAGACTGTTATCCAAAGTGGCTGCACCAGTTCGCATTCCCACCAACAGTGTAAGAGGTTTCCTTTTCCTCCACATCTTCACCAACACCTGTTGTTTCCTATATTGTTGGTTTTAGCCATTCTGATAGGTGTGAAGTGGATCTCATCATGGTTTTGATTTGCAATTTCCTGATGGTAAGTGAGGATGAGCATGTGTCTGTTGGCCATCTGGACGTCTTCTGTGAAGAAATGTCTGTTCATGTCTTCTGCCCATTTTTATCAGATTATTTGTTTTTTGGGTGTTGGATTTTAAAGTTCTTTACATATTTTGGATACTAGCCCTTTATCAGATATGCCATTTGTGAATATCTTCTCCCATTCCATAGGTTGCCTTTTAGTTTTGTTGATTGTTTCCTTTGCTATGCAGAAGCGTTTTATTTTGATTAAGTCCCAAAAGTTTATTTTTGCTTATGGTTCCTTATTTCAGGAGACATATCTAGAAAAAAGTTGCTGTGGCTGATGTCAGAGAAGTTACTGCCTGTGTTCTCTTCTAAGATGTTTATGGTTTCAGGTCTCACACGTAGGTGTTTAGTCCGTTTTGAATTTATTTTTGTGTTTTATGTAAGAAAGTGGTCCAGTTTCTTTCTTTTGCATGTTGCTGTCCAGTTTTCCCAGCACTATTTGTTGAAGAGATTGTCCTTGTCCCATTGGATATTCTTTGCCACTTTGTTGAAGATTAATTGACCATAGAGTTGTAGGTTTATTTCTGGGTTTTCTCTTCTGTTCCATTGATCTATGTGTCCATTTTTGTTCCAGCACCATACAGTTTTGATTACTACAGCTTTGTAATATAACTTGAATTCTGGTATTGTGATGCCTCCAGCTTTGCTTTTCTTTTTCAGGATTGCTTTGGCTATTCATGGTCTATTGTGGTTCCATATACTTGTTAGGACTGTTTGTTCAAATTCTGTGAAAAATGCTCTTGGTATTTTGACAAGGATTATATTAAATGTGTAGATTGTTTTGGGTAGTGTAGACATTTTAGCAATATTTGTTCTCCCAATCCATGAACATGGAATGTATTTCCATTTCTCTGTGTCATCTTGAATCTCTTTCATGTGTTTTTTATAGTTTTCAGAGTATAGGTCTTTCACTCCTTTCGTTAGGTTTATTCCTAGGTATCTTATTATTTTGGGTACAGTTGTAAATGGGATTATTTTCTTAATTTCTGTTTCTGCTGCTTCATTAAAAGTGGTGTATAGCAATGCAACCGATTTGTGCACATGGATGTATCCTGTGATTTTACTATATTCATTTATCAGCTGTAGTAGCTTTTTGGTGGAGTCTTTCAGGTTTTCTATATGGAGTATCATGTCATCTACAAAAAGTGAAAGTTTTACTTCTTCCTCACCAATTTGGATGCCTTTTATTTTTTGTGTTGTCTAATTGCTGTGACCAGGAAGGACTTCGGTTACTATGTTGAATAAAAGTGGTCATGGTGGACAACCTTGTCTAGTTCCTCATCTTAGGGGAAAAGCTCTCAGGTTTTCCCCATTAAGGATGACGTTAGCTGTGGGTTTTTAATACATGGACTTTATTATGTTGAAGTATGTTCCCTGTAAACCTACTTTGTTGACAGTTTCTATCATGAATGGTTGGTGTACTTTGGCCAATGCCTTTTCTGCATCTATTGAAATGATTATATGCTTCTTATCCTTTCTCTTATTGATTGATTTGTGAATACTGAACCACCCTTGCAACCCAGGAATAAATCTCACTTAATCGTGTGAATGATTTCTTAAATATATTGTTGAATTCAGTTTGCTAGCCTTTTATCGAAGATTTTTGCATCTATGTTCATCAGGAATACTGGATATAGTTCTCTTTTCTCAGTGGTGCCTTTATCTGGTTTTTGGTATCAGGATAGTGCTGGCTTCATGGAATGAATTTGGGAGTTCTTTCCCTTTCTATTTTTTTTTTTTTTTGGAATGTTTTGTGAAGAATAGGTATTAACTTTTCTTCAGTGTTTGGTAGAATTCACCTACAAAGCCATCTGGCCCTGGACTTTCGTTTGTTTAGGAGTTCTTTGATTACTGATGCATTTTTTTGCTGGTTACCAATCTGTCCAAGTTTTCTATTCCTTCCTGTTTCAGTTTTGGTAGTTTATATGTTTCTAGGAATCTATCCATTTCTTCTAGGTTGTCCAATTTGTTGGCATATAGTTTTTCATAATACTCTCTTATAATTGTTTGTATTTCTGTGGGCTGTTGGTTGTTATTTCTCCTCTTATTTGTCACTTTATGTATCTGAGTCCTTTCTCTCTCTCCCTCTCTCTCTTTCTCTCTTTTTACAAGTTTTCTAAAGCATTTTTAAAGTAAATGCTCTGAGAAAAAGGAGAGAGAAGTTTCATCCCTTGGTTTCAAATGGGAGAATTAAGCCTCTTTCTTTTAATTTGTATCTGTCATTATAGGTAGCATAACATACACAGATAGTTTCCTTTTCCCACCTGCCCAAAGGAATAGTAAGAACACCTGATGAGAAGATGAACAGCTTCTGTCAGGTCACAGCAAATCTCTGGCTTTGCAAGTTGGATCCCACCACTTAAATGTTCTGGGCCTTAATTTTCTAACTCAGAAAGTGAGGCTATTAAGGCTTACCTCATAGGATTGCTACCGAGATTAAATTAAAGGTAAAAAATTAAATGCATATGAAGCGCTTCATAAACCATGAGACCCTGTTCCAGTGAGCAGTTGTCGTTTATGTATGCTTCCACTAAGCCTAGGTTGGTCTCCTAGCAAGGCCCTCCAGTTATTTCCTGCTGTGCAAAATCCCACTAGCAAAGACTCATTCTGTATCCCCTGAAAATGCAGATGCTCTCAGACAATTAACACATTAGCATCATATCCAAGTCAATGAGAATATGTTTACCTTCTGTAAGCTCCAGAGAGCAGTCTATGTTGGAGAGCAGTGTAGAGTTCAAACCCTACACTGGACCCTAGAGAATGGAAGGGGGAGTCATATCAAAAACATCACAAGGACGATAGCCCTTCCCAAGGGTATGTAGAAAAATGACCTGGAGTTAAGAACTTTCATCATTCTGGCACATTACTTCCTCTTTTTAGGAGAAGATACAGGACATACATTTCAAAACATTCCCTTGTTCAAATTCTCTCTATCCAAATTAAGTTTGTTATTTCCCTTGTTTCTAAATTCTAAAATTAGAGTTCATGAAGAAGGGGCACAATTATAATATCATGTAAAAAAGGAGAACCAGAAGATTATCCAATGCTCAGGAAAGGATGTTGTTGCTGTTTTATTAGGCACAAGAAGAACATACATCATTTTCACAGATGTGTGGTTTAATAAGAGTCTGTTTCTCAGAAAAGCTAAGAAATTACCCTGTGCACCACAGTGTGACTTTCCTTTTAAAATCCTGAATACACCCCATAAAAGTAAAGCATAAGCCTAAAGCCAAATAGCTTAAGGCAGAAGGTAAATTTAGAGCCAGGCGATTCTGGCATAGGGCTCTACTCCAAAACACACTCGGAGGTTTGCCAACACATGGAAAACTTGCTGTCATAAGGAAACAGAGGCAACTACTCAATGACATCGGAATCCAATGTCTGTGGGTTTTACTGCAAGGAGGATATGGGAGTCAGGTTTTGCAAATAGGACTTTTTGGGTCCTTCTGCCTAACATAAGGCACACTACACATACATGTGTGCTCACACATACTAATTCCTAAGGTGGAAAAGAGAAAATTGTAAATGGTCCTGGATGGTAAACAATAAAGACAAAGAGATGCATGTGTTTGAACTTTAAAACAACAAACCAATAATAATAGCTGACAGTTACAGATGCCTAAGGGATCAGGCACTATTCCAGGGGCTTTGCACATATTAATTCATTCAATCCTTACAGCAATCCTATGAGTGGAGTACTATTACAACTTCATTTTAAAGAGAAAGAAACAGTGTGGAGGTTCCTTAAAAAACTAAAAATAGAATTACCCTTCAACCCAGCAATAGCACTATTAGGAATTTATCCAAAGGATACAGGAGTGCTGATTCATAGGAGCACATGTATCCCAATGTTTATAGCAGCACTTTCAATAATAGCCAAATTATGGAAAGAGCCCAAATGTCCATCAACTGATGAATGGATAAAGAAGATGTGGTTTATATATACAATGGAATACTACTTGGCAATGAGAAAAATGAAATCCTGCCATTTGCAACAACGCGGATGGAACTGAAGGGTACCTAAGTGAAATAAGTCAGTCAGAGAAAGACATATCATATGTTTTCACTCATATGTGGAACTTGAGAAACTTAACAGAAGATCACAGGGGAACAGAAGGGGAAAAAATAGTTTCAAACAGAGAGGGGGGCAAACCATAAGAGACTCTTAAACACAGAGAACAAACTGAGGGGAGGAGAGGGAAAAATTGGTGATGGGCATTGAGGAGGGCACTTGCTGGGATGAGCATTAGGTGTTATATATAAGTGACGAATCACAGAAATCTACCCCGACGCCAAGAGCACACTGTATACACTGTGCGCTAGCTAACTTGACAATAACTTATAAATAAATACATACATACCTACATACATACATAAATGGAAACAAAACTCAGAAAGGTCAAATACTTTCCTGAGTTTGCATGGCCAATCAGGGTAGAGTTGAGATTCCAACCCAAGCAGTCTGGCTACAGAGTCCAGGGTTCTTACCACACCAATGCATTTTTTTTCAGAGATCTTACAAGCAGACCCTTTTGGGCAATGTATTACTTACGTTCTAATTCACATCTTCATTTTTTGCTCTAGGTGGTTCAGAGAGTAAGTCTTTTCTGTTCCACACATTGAAAGATCCATGTTTCCCAGTTCACAGTGCAGGACTGATATCCACACACAGCCTGTCCATACAATTCAAATATACATAGAATCAGTAAGTTGCTTTATCTGCATAGTGGAATACAAGACAATTTCATTTTTTGTTACCAAACTAAAGTTATTAATTTACTGTGATGGTTTTTGTGATTTTATCTTAATGTGCTTTTGATACTTCCAAAATATCACATTTATTTAAATAAATTAACAAGATTAACAAATTAGGCTCAAGGAAATTATTTATTTTTTACCAAATTAGCTCATTCCTAAATGATGCTAAGAACAAGTAACAACTAAAACTACGGTGATTTCATCATTAATGTTGTGCTTATTTAAATTATTTTATATTAAATAATATCATTGAGTAAAACATGTCTATTACAATTTATTCCCCTCTGACTCTCAATCCCCTAATCTACTCCTGGACCAGTACAACACTGTTTTAAATTTAAAGGAGAAAGACCACTTATTCTTTTGAATAGAGATTTATAAATCTCCATTTTATAATACTCAACACTCACTCATGATTAAAAATAATAAGTAAGTCAGGAATATAAGGAGTCATTTAGCCAGATAAGAAGTATTTACTATTTAAGTCAGGAGCTAAACAAGGATGTCTGCTATTATAGGTACTCATCAGTGTTGTTCTGGAAGGCAAGGCAATGGATCAGCCAAGAAAAACTAATAAGAAAAATAATCTCTGGAAAGAAAAAGATAAAAATCACCACTTTAAAATAATGATTGTATTTTATGGTAATATTTTTAAATAATAATGATAATGATTTTCTTCCTATACAGTCTAAGATGAGAAATTTTCTTATTTTCCATCACTTTGTTGATGACGTTGTTTCTAATTTCTTGGGGATTTCCTCAATTTTACCTTCCATCACTGTTTTAATTTCCTGGAGCTTTTCTTCTTCTCTAATGTTCCCCTTTTCCTCTTATCCTGCTTCTCTTAAAAAAATAAATGCAATCTCTTCTCATCTCTGGAAATACTAGTTTGTTTCCTAATGTTTTCTTACTCCTTGCATTTTGCTATTTGCTATGAATTTCCCTCTTCCTTGTGCTTCTCACTTTGTTTTGGGTCTGTGTTTTTCATCCTAGAGGCTTTCATTAAATCCCTGGTGATCTTGGTGGATCTATTTATATTTAAGGGTCACCGTGGGAAGCTTCTGGGTGGGGGTAGAGTTTTCTGACTTCTGGGCTTTAGTTCAGGCTGGCCAAGCAAGAAATTCACCATTTCTCTGGGTCACCCACAAATCACTAAAGATCTTTCTCTTGGATTCATTTCTTTTCTCACATCTTCTATTTAAGTATTAATGTGACTTCTAGAGATATTAATGCCAAGCGGGAGAGAGGAATGAAGGCATTCCTCATTCCATATGCAGGCCTTCACTTAAATATCCATTTTCTGGATGTGGCCGCCACCCCGTCCTCAGGTGTGCCCGGTTGCCCTGAGACCATATCCTGCCTGGCTCAATTTCTCCAGAGTAGAAGAGGAATCCGGCTGCAAGAGGTGGTAAGTCTTATATACTTTCATCTTCCAAAATTCTCTTGACATCTCTTATTTGTTATTTTATCCTTTCCATTTTGATCCTATCTGGGTTTAAGAAGGCAGTAGAGACAAATGCCTTTGTCAATCTGCCATGTGTAGTGAGTAACCCATGCTTGAATATTAATTAGTCCAAGCTTCATCCTTATAGCAATTCCTCAGTATGAATGCGTTATTAGTTTAGGAACACAAGAAGCTCAAATCCACAATATTTGAGCTGAAAAAAGTGACCAAGAATAAAAGATGCAGCACCTTCTCAGAATGTTAAATTCTGAGAAGCCACTGCAGGGGTTGCAAAAATTCTGGCAAGTTCTCAACTTGAGCAGTAACATGCCTGTTCAAAAGTCCTGGGACACAGACCAGAAATGGGAATTTCAAGGCCAGGTGTTCTTGAATCTCTGCTCCTGAACAGCAAGGGGACACTTTTAAGAAATCTCTTTAATGTATCCTTATTTCATTGAATTATGGGTACTGGCCCTAAAGATTAGAAACTAGGCAGAATCATCCTGCAGAGAAAGACAAAAAGTCCAAAGCTTTTCTTTAAATCCATTATAATATCAGATCTGTTAGATGACACACAAGGCCCTATGTGTAGTTTATGTGTTTTGGACATAAGTAAGTATCTTAAAACTTCAAGGATTTTCAAATAGAGGCTCAGAGATTACCCTAATTCCAGGCAATCACAACTGGATGAGAGGGGTTGATTTAATTACAGGAGAACACAGAGGAGAAAGTAGTTGGGGTTATTAGGTGGCACAAAACTTACACAACGATCACCGAGAATCAAAAACATTCCTTGTGGTCATTGTCACCTTCTCTGAATGTGTTCTTGAAATTGATACATGGTCTTTAGCTTTCACAGTACAAGAAATGGCTGGGGCCCAGACAACTAGTCCTAGATCTCCAGAAATAAAGTGAAGAGGATTCAGATCATATATCGTTGCACTAAATCCATATTTGTTTGTAGTACATCTAAAATCAAGTTTCCTGGTTGATGAAATTCAGACTGCGCAAAGAAGACTAACTGCTACCCAGAGAGGCCTGGAAACTGCTGTACATAATTCAATATGATATTTAAGAGCAAAACAAAACAAAAATCACCACAGCATTCTTTAAATATCAAAATACTCTAGAGTAAATAAGGAAGAATTCAAATTATAAACCTTGAAGCAAACATGCTTTTACAGTAATCATCTATTTCACAACAGTGAATAAGACATTCCAGGAGCTCATTCCGTGGGGAGTTTGGAAAGAAAAAGAAAACAGTCTTCTAGTCAATGAGATAAGACAGAATAAAACACATCAGCAGCAACAAAACAACAAACAAACAAGCAAAAAACCCCACAATTGACAGAAACATAAAGCTTAAACAAGTAAGTACTCATCAACATTACATGTTAATCCTATGTGTAGAAGTATTCAGAAAAGATGATGAGGGCTTCTCGAATGATGAAATGGGTGCATGTTAGCCCCCATTGTTGAGATCTGAAAAAGAGAGCATTCCTCTCTTATATCCCCCATATCCCCTATTAGGTGATCAACCTAGACATAATTCCTTAAGATTAATTCAGTCTCAGTCATGGCATTTTTTCCTCCTGAATCATTTTTTTTTAAGTTTATTTATTTAGTTTGAGAGCGGGGGAGGGGGAGAGGGAATCTCAAGCAGGCTCTGCACGGTCAGCGCAGAGCCTGACACAGGGCTCGATTCCACGAACCATGAAATCAAGACCTGAGCCGAAATCAAGTCAGACCCTTAACTAAGCCACCAAGGAGCCCCCGGAATCACTTTTTTCCTTTTCCCTGTTTCTGACAGTAAGCTGAGGCTTACCCAGTATTCAGACTGCTACATGATTACATCATAGGCCACCAAAGCAAAGGAAGCAAGTTCAGTTACTATGGACATTGCTGTCTTGGACTTGTGGGCAATAGCAGCAGCCACACAGACCAATTTTAAATGGATTATTGGCAGGATATATAGAGATTATCCTGTCGAAAATCAACAGAGGATATATTTTATGTTATTTACCCATGGAGAAAGGCCATCTTTTTATCTCCTTGAGCTCATTCATTTCAACCGAATATAACCTGGAAAAACCTAATGCGGTGCTTAATAAATAAGATGGGAAGTAGGACTTTTTTTTAATAAATATTTATCTGAGAGAGAGCAAGCACAATCAGGGGGCGGGCAGAGAGAGAGGGACATACAGAATCTGAAGCAGGCTCCAGGCTGCCAGCTCAGAACCAGATGTGGGGCTCGAACCCACGAATCATGAGATCATGACCTGAGCTGAAGTCGGATGCTTAACCGACAGCCACGCAGTATCCTGGGAAGTAGGATTTTCACTGGAAAACAAAACAAGACAGAAAGATAGAAAGTAGGATATATTTGTTCTCTGAAATTCTGCTTCAGAACGTTATAGCCAACGCCTACTATTCTTTTAGAACCACTTGCTGATATTGCTATCATTCTTTTGATTTGTTTTCATAGAGTAGTAGACATAAAACTGACTTTCATAACAGCTCTTCTTGTTAACAAATGAAACATCTCTCTTCTTGTCTTTCTTGCAAACTAAGGTGCGGATTATGTAATAATGATGGCTTAAATGAGGTTCTCCCTTAAGCAGACCCTGAGCCAAGAATCTGGATACAAGTGATTTATTAAGGATGTGCTATTCAAAGAGATAATGAGAAGTAGGAGGAGGACTGGGAAGGGGGCCAAGTCAAGAAAAGGGTATGTTTTAGGGAGGAAGTCCTAGGCCTGGCCTGACCCTGTGAGGAGATTGAGAGCAGAAATTATACCTTAAAGGTTCTCCATCTGGAAGCAGAGAAGCTGAGCTTTTGTACTCCATCCCCCAGTTGTTGGTTGCTGGTCCACAGAAAGGATGGGGAGGACTCTTCCAGGCTCCTTCACCTCTCCATTCTGGCTCTCTTGGCAATCCTGTGAAGGTACAGGAGTGGATTATTAGCAGGGTCAAATCGGAGGATTGATCCAATGCCTCTAGGCAGGGCACCTTGTATCTGCTAAGAAGGGTATTCATGCTGTGTTCTTTTAACCTGGAACAGAAAGTTTCTCTTCTTCTTACATCACTATGATCTATATCCTATTCATAATCTCCTTTTGAGGATCCCTACTTTTTGAGATCTGCTGCTTGACAGTCTCTAAGCCCTAAGTCTTTCTCTCATATTGCATCATCTCTGATACTATAACATAAAGCATTTGTATTATCAGCCTGTGCCAAAGGACCCCAGCAAAGGCATTCCCCAATCTAAGGGTGTCGGCCTAGTTGGGTAACCTAAGGATGAAAGCCCTTTAAGTGCTTTAATTGAGGTAGGACTGAGAGGGAAGAAGGAGACTGAGTTCTTGGAGAGTCCATTCCATGGTCTTCAAACTGGCCTTGGGCCAGATGTACCAAACGTGTTATACTGTTGCGTTTGGAGAGAATCCGGATAGCTTTGAGAAGTTCTCACAGACACTTCTTTGCCTGACTCCCAGAGCACTAGTTTAGGGCCTGTGTGGGCTCAGGCCTGGGAGGGAAAATAGGACAGAAGGAAAAGTGAGTCTTCCTCCCTAATTACCAAGAACCATAATTCCATCGTGAATGGAAAAGATCCAGGGATGTTGGCCTCTGGGGCACAGTTTGATATTTAATGTCCATATTCCACACTTTGTTTTTTAAAATGAGTAAAATTAGAAGAACTGAATTATACGTTTTTTTTTCACTTCTACTAAGCAGAAAAATCTTCCCGCTCTGCCTGTATTTCCCTTACAAAAATTCTTTTTAAAAAGGTAATAATTATTGTCCTATTATGTGTTTATAAAACCTAGGAAAAACTTACAAATGAAGATAACACTTACGAATAATGAATTATTTATTAGATCTTTGCTTGAACTCTGAAGTTGGATCAAAGAGAAACTTCTGACACTTATTCTATTAATTATGAATGGCAAACCTTCATGCTTTCTGCTAAGAGTATTATATGTCACAACTCAGCACAATTCCCCTTGATTCTTTTCCTCTACATAGCAGAGGGCAATCCACCCTCCTCTGAGTTTGGCTCATGCACCTCATAACACTGCCTGTCTGCTTCCACCTGCCCAAATTCTTCCCAGCCTTCAAGGCCAGTTGAAAAGCATTTCCTTGAAGAACACTTCCCGGGTTTTTCCCACTGAAATTAATCTTTCACTCCAATGATTCTTTGGGCATCTCTATGATCTCACCTTTGTACTCTGATCTGTGTAGTTAGCTGTTTTCCTATCTCCCCAAATAGATTTTAGGTTCCTATTCATCTTGGCATTTCTCCTGCACCTAGAGAAAGACTTTACATATAGATGTTGTTAAGTGGAATTTGCTTATTTGAAAGGATATCTCTACATGTGCTGGGCAAATGTGGATAGAAAGATGAAAATGACAGTTCTTGAACTTCTAGTCAAGGTTTAAAGACAACCACATTAATAACAATGCACCAAGTTTTGCTATACTATAAAAAGAGTTGAGTACAAAGTGCCCTGGGTACCACAACTGCCTGTGAGCAGGGTACTAGGTGTCCACCTCTCCATTAAAAAGGAAGATGAGGTTGATACACATCACAGGGTAGCCATGGTGGGTCAGGACTTGAACAGTGCACTCCTTCTACTCACTGTGGGAGTTTCACCTCAGGCAAGGGTTAGAGGGCTTCCCCTTGGAAGAGAGCACACAACATGGCCAAAGACTCAGGTAGTTTGACCAGCCCGTGTTTTGGAAAACAGGACCCAGTTTCCGGGTGCAGTCACGTTTAACCTTGAATGCGGACAGAGCATCCAGTTATGAAAGATCTGATGAAACAAATTCAAGGACACGAAATCCCACTAATGTTGACTGCTATCAGTTCCTTTTCATGTAGTTGTCTTCTTTTAAAAGGGCAAATACTCTTGTTATTTTAACCTATTAAGCTAATTCTCACTCAGGTATTCTAAGATGTTTTTGTCTCTATGGAGGAACCATGATCTTGGTGAAAATACTAGGTAGAAGTTTGAGTGTTTCAAGATTCGTGTGAGCAATTAAGAAAAGTGATGTGAGGGGCGCCTGGGTGACTCAGTCGGTTAAGCGGCCAACTTCGGCTCGGGTCATGATCTTGCGGTCCGTGGGTTCGAGCCCCGCGTCAGGCTCTGTGCTGACAGCTCCGAGCCTGGAGCCTGTTTCGGATTCTGTGTCTCCCTCTCTCTGATCCTCCCCCATTCATGCTCTGTCTCTCTCTGTCTCAAAAAATAAATAAATAAATAAACCTTAAAAAAAAAAAAAAAGAAAAAGAAAAGTGATGTGAGCCTCGAGAGAATAGCAAAATAAAGTCCCTAAAGATATTAAGGGAAGAAAACATCGGCGGGTTTTGTTTTTGTTTTTGTTTTTGTTTTGTTTTGTTTTTTTTTGAAAACAGACAGCTAGGAGGTAACTTTTGGACTGCATGGTGAAGAAAGACAAAATTATATTAGAAGTAGAAAAATAGCACAAAAAATCTAAGATCCTCCCTCTTAACATTAGGTTGGAGAAGGGTGAGTGGTGGGAGGGAAATAACTATGTAAGAAAAGACAGGTTTGTTTAGCATCTTCAGTAGTTTTCCATGAATTCACCTTTGGTAAATAAAATCCTGTTATTTCTCTTTAGACTGCTACAGAGCTCATAGAACCAAAGGACCGTATAGTTTTCCCCATAACCCCTTCCATGGTGTTTCATTCTACAAACCTTAAGAGGGCTCCTCCTCCAGTTTAAATGGCAGACAGTGAATCTGTACCTCTCGAGTGACAGCTTAAGAGAAGAGAGAGCTGTTCCACATCACAGCCTCACACCAGCACTGATATATCTCAACCTCCTTAGGAGACTGAAGAATTAGTCACTGTGGATCTTCATTACAACACAGCTAATGACTAAATAAAATCAAGAGGGAAAAGGATAATTTGGTTAAATATGCACTAGGGATGGAAAAACAGACAAGGACATTAATCCTACTTACAACGTTTGGCTTCAAATCAAGTCACATCCTGACTAGTTATCAGCTACTATTAAACATAACTGTCAAAGGTTTCACTAGAAAACTCTTCAGCTTGGTAAGATTCTTTTTTTATTATTATTATTATTTTAATGTTTTTATTTATTTTTGAGACAGAGAGAGACACAGCATGAGCAGGGGAGGGGCAGAGAGAGAGGGAGACACAGAATCTGAAAGCAGGCTCCAGGCTCCGAGCTGTCAGCACAGAGCCCGACGCAGGGCTCGAACCCATGGACTGGGAGATCATGACCTGAGCTGAAGTCGGACGCTTAACTGACTGAGCCACCCAGGTGCCCATCAGATTGGTAAGATTCTAAGAGAACCAGACCATACATATTTTTAGGTATTAGCATCAGTTTTTGGTAAAATTCACACTGAATTTTAGTCAGTGACAGGTTTCTTTATTTAAATGGAAAATCGACCATTACTGGCAACAAAGATGAATTGATCTTATTGCCTACTTCAAAGCTTTCCATGGGTGTTCTTTAGCAACTCCCCCCCCCCCCCCAATGCTTGGTCTAAAGCCAAAGGTCACTTTCTCAGGGCAGGTGTGTTCAGCAAGAAAAGAGCTATGTGACACATTCTGTATGCACAACTCTCAGCCACAGAAAATTAAATGTTTTATAACCCTGAAGTGCACTGAAGACATTCTAGGCAGTGAAGGAACAGTGTATCGGGAATTTCTTTAATAAATAAGAGTCTTGTAAAAATTTGAGAACACCAAACCAAATCAACCCATGCTTTTCAAATCCTTCTGTAAAAGACATACAGACATCAGCTGTCTTAGTGCTAGGCTGGGCCCAGGAGGAGCCGGCAGCCAACTGGGAAAAGGCAAAATAGGAGCATTGGCGTGTGTCCTAAAGCACTGCATTTCAATCCTCTCTTCTCTCCTCGAACCTCTGATTTCATTTCCATCTTCCTTACTCTCAGCAGATGACCTTGCCTCTGACTTCCCAGAGATAAGAGAAGCTACCTTCCTACAAAAGAAGAAAAATTTCTCTAAATCTACTTGCATCTCCATCTATCCTCCCCTCTCTTTTCTCTTTCCTTTTGGCAAAAATGTCCTTCTCCTCTCAAAGGCCAGTCCCTCTCTGTGTTCTCTGGACCCTCCCTTCTCAGCTACCTATCTAGTGGCTCCCCTATCTCTACTCATTTTCAAGGTGAAGACATCCACTCCCATGACTTCAGTACATCTGTGTCTATGCATGACCCTTTTCTGGAGTCCTACATTACTTATTTGATGGCTCCATTCAGATAACCCATTCTCAACAGGAGCTAAACATGTCAACTCTATGTGAACACTACCGCTTTATTGGTGTTTCCAACCTCAGTAAAATACACAGCCCTCCATTCTGTTGCTCAAGTCAGTTACCTGGAGAACTTTGTCACATTTCCTTGGCTCTTGCCTCCATGTCTAATAAATTATCAAGTTGAAAATTATGACTCAGATTTACACTCTCTGATTCCATTATCATCACCATAGAACCATCCAAAACCATTGCTCACCTGGACTATTTCAGTGCTTCCTAATTCATCTCCTACATTCATTGCTGCTACTCTTCCCCTTCCTTCATATAGTAGCAATCTATCCTTCGTATAGTAGCTTATCTGTCTTTTAGAAAAAGAAAGACAGATTCATCCTACCACTCCTCACCTCAAACCCACTCAGTGGTGTTTCACTGCACATGAGTTGGCATAATGTATATGGTTCTGGTGAGCTGTCCCCATGCACCATTCCAGCCTCTTCTCGATTCCCTCCCAATTCTCTCAGTGGCTTTGTCTCCGGTCCTTGAACAGTCTGGCTTCTCGCATCAAGCACTCGAGGGAAGATCTCACCCTCACTGTTAACCTAACTCCTATTCATCTTTAAGATCAAAGTTTAAAGGTCTCTTCATCAGACAAAAATACTCCCCAGTTTTCATTTCTCCACACTACGTTCCCCACCTTCTAAGTTACATTCTACTCTTGGAATACTTTCAACTTTTTATTCCTTGTGGTCACCAGAATTACACTGTTGTTTTCATTCATGGTTATTCTCCGGTGCTCACTAGCACATTTTTTTTGGCAAAAAATAGATGCTCAATAAATATTTGAATGATGAATGACTGTATGAATGGATGAAAAGCATTATGTTCCTAAGTACCATTTTTATAATCAACAAGTAGGAATTCACTCAAAAAACCTCAAGTAGTGATTTGAAATTGGAGCTAAAGAGAGAGAGACAGAGAGAGAGAGAGAGAGACAGAGTGTGTGTGTGTGTGTGTGTGTGTGTCATTCTTCTTGAGAATCCTTCCTTTTATCAAGAACCATGCCAAGTTCCATCAGAAATTAGTGGTATGGATGGCAAAGGAAAGTCTTCATTTCCTGCTTAGGAGAGGGAGCTTAGAGCATCCTATCACAAATGCACTCAGTAACTAAATGCCTGTATTGTATGCCAGTCCATATGAGATAGCAAATAATGCCCTGCATGGTTCTGGGAAGCTGCTTTTTCCTCCTGTGATTAGCCTTTTGATATGTCAAAAAATAAGGGCAGTCTCTATCGTATATTTTCCTGCCTTAAACAATAGAAAGAGCTTTGGCAGATTTCTCTAACTCATCATAGCAATTTATCTCAATGTGTGGGCCCCAGACCACCTGTCTCAAAATAACAAGTGAGGCACATAAAAAAGAAAGTCCTCACATCCTGTCAAAGATCTACAGCTGCCTGTGGGAATCTTAACAAATTCTCAGGTGATCCTTGTGCCCTTGGAAATTTGAGAGCAAGTGACCCAGAGGCTGTCAGTTCCTGCAGAAGGGGATATAACAATTTTTGAGCAGCTTCTCAATTCAATTTCTTTTGACCCATCAAAACAAAATCATTTAAGAACCACAGAGCTACAAAAGGCAGCATAATCTAGGTTATATTTTGAGTTTTTTAGAAAGAAAAATGTAGCGTTTTCCACCTGTCAGGATTAGACGTAATCCCATTAATTACAGCGCTGAGATGAAAGACGGGAGAAGGCTGGAACATGAAGCTGGACACACACCTGGAGGAGGAGACCCAGTGGCAGGGCACAAAGGAAGTACAGTTCAGCAGGTAGGATATAGAAACTCTGAGAAAGGGAGAATACATAAAGCAACAAGAAGTGATAGAGAAGAACTTCCGGTCCCAACAGGTAGTAAAGCTTAGTGATAGGAAATGGCAGGCAGGAACTATTTGCAGATGCAGATAGACAAACAGGCAGGGAGTCAATGCAGAAGGACCGGTGTCACATTATATTAAAGAGAATCTACTACCAGCCCTTTATGTCAAGCAGCCCTCAAGAAGGCCTGACAATCATAATAAAAGCTTTGCCAAACAACCTAACCTACATGATCTGTACAGAGGGGCATGCTAATCAACTTACACAAAACAAGTGAGTTCATCAATGGAGTTAATTATCACAAGGTAGCTTATTTACAGCTTAAGTAAACAAATTTATTTATAATAAACATAGCTACAGATGGTACAAGTATATTCAGTATCTCATAAATATATTTCCAAGATTTGTATCTATAACAAGCTTCATGGTTAAAGGTTACATTCTTGAGGGATTAAACATTAATGAATCAACATTAAAAAGAAGAAATAATCATAACAAGAAACAGACCAGGCACAGACTTAAACCTGCCTAAGACCTTACCCATCCCTCTCCTAAGATGCTCTTTGTTGATGTACTTTAGGGGTCACTGGAACATATTCATCATACCTGTCTGTTCCCTATTTCGCTAAAAGTAGTAATAACCATATCCATTTCCTCCAAAGACCTCCCCTCAAATACTACTGTGACCTACAGTTGTTTTTTGTTTTTAACCAAGCTTGAACCTCAGTTTACACTCAAAATCCATATTTCAAAGTCGGTAAATAGCACGTACTCAGCTTTCAAGGGGACTAACAACAGTAAGGCAAAGCTCCAGGTTTGAGAATTACATAGGCTAAGGAGGCAAGAGGCTGAGCACACAGGGGCACGATATGAAACGCAGTTGCTACAACAAGGATATGAAAACCACAACACAAGAAAAAAGCTGAAGCTCCACTCACCAGAGCTAGAACCAAAGGTAACAGGGTGCTATAAAAAGAATTTAAGGTTGAACCCTGACTGTTAAGCTAAACCTTAACAGAACCCCTTCTGCCTGATGTCAAGATGAGTCATAGAAACTGAGGCAAGGATTGATCTTAACAGAATTAGGCAGATCCTAGCACCATTCATCTTCCTTTCAACATTTTAACCAAATGTAGGAAATATAAAACTTTAATAAATCAAGGATATATGCCAAACACACACTCACTCACACACACACACACACACACACACACACACACACAGGCACATAACTCAGGTCATTATGACCAGTTGAGATAGATGCTCACCATGCCCTGTCCATTTAAGCCAGTACAGATCATCCATCAACCATATACATAAAGCCCATAAAGGCAAGCCTAGGACACTGAATGCAATATTGCCTAGGTCCCTCACTTTCCATCCAAAATTCTGCTTTGTACATGGTACCTTTTAAGTCATATATCTAGTTTTCAACACTGAACCTGACCTCTGGACTTAGTGTTTGACTGACTTATTAATTCCCTAACTTTAACCTGTCATTTTCCCATCGCCTTGTGATGCAGTTTTGGAGTGGTGGTGAGGGTCCAGAGCCAATGGCCAAGGAAGAATTCTTGAGACATCTTTGGTGCAAAAAGGTGGTTTTATTAAAGCAGGGACAGAAAGAGCTGCACTGGGGTTGTGAGGAGTGGCTGATTATACACCTGGAAGTTGGGGGAGCTAAAGGCAAAAGGGAGGTTTCCAAAAGGACTTGTATATGCTAAAGAGGACTTCTAAGATACTGGAGGCCTAGCTATTGTCAAACTAAGGTTGTTTTTTCCTCTAGCAAAGCATTAACAATAAGACAATAGGGAGTTCCTGGAGGAATGTTATATTCTGTATTTGCCTCAAGTATTTGTCAATGGGCTGCAGGTTATAAAGAAATTTAATTTCACCTGCCATTTCCTTCTTGCCTTTGTGCCCCACATCACTATGGAGGGGAGGGTGATGTTAGGGCTCCAGGAAACTGAGTCTATAGGTTTCTGGAAGTTAAGCTATTGATAAGGTTGCCTTTTTATTGTAATTCACTAAGACATTTGTAAACTGCTGGAGACTCCTGTCCTGCATGACTATGACCTCTACTCAGTTAACCATTTGTTTTTCCCTTTCCTTTGTTCTCAGGTAGCCAGGAGGGTGTGAGGAATGTCTCACATATCCCACCTTGGGGGAGGTGGGGAGAGCTGGGGGGTTGATAGCTTGTGCTTTACCCTTAGCTTGCTTTTGGTTCCCTCAGCACTCACACTTCCTTCGGGTAAGACGTTTGCCCTTTGAAGTGTAACCATTCAGTTAGGCCAGCTCTAGCCTTCCACAAAGGACATGCAGAAGGAAGAGGAGGAGATACACAGAAAGGAATAGACACAGGATAATGGACTCAAGTGGAACCCAAGGCCAAGCAGGAGCAAACAGCCAGTGAGACAATAACTTCATATACCGAGAGTCTAGGCAAAGCTAGGAGTCTGTAACAGGGCTCGCATTCAACATCAATGGAATATGTAGACATCAAATGTCTTGGTAAAATGGTAGACCGGGAATCACTCTGTCAGTTGGAAGAACAGGTATGAGAAAAAGAAGTAAAAAAATATATATGAAATGGATGCTTTCCATAGCAGACCTTTGCTCTTCTGGCTGACCGGCACCATCCCATGGAATTTGCTTTGGGGAATTCATCACTCTCTCATTCTTAGTCTTGTGATTTTGGGGGAACTGGCCTAACCCCAATTTCCATGGATGAACCCAGATTGATTTAAACTAATTAACACATCTCATCTTCCTAATTACACTGATTAACTTATGGAAGTGTGTTTAACAAAATCAAAGTCAATAAGAGTTGAATATCTAATGCTGGGGCTTCTGGAAAACAGGAACAGTCTATTAGAAACCCTTCTTTGCACTTTGGACAACCTGGATCATGAAGCATGAGAATACATGGTCCAGAGCTGCTGAGGCCTTCTGACCCCCTCACTCCCTTAAAGTGAGATCCTGAAAGAGCAAGTGGGGGCAATCATCTGCAGTTAGTAGGTGAATGCAAGTCCACAGGAAGCAGAGCAGAGAGACTAGACAAATAGACTCATCATGATCTCATCTGGATCTGATTCAAAAGTGCCCAAAGTCAATAGTACAAATGAAGTTTCTAGGTATGAACTTTTCAGTGAATTTCCCATTTTGCTTAAGCCAACTGGTGTTGGGTTTTTCTGTCTTTTGTAAATGAAGCATTTTCAACTGGTACAACCAGAATCTCCTTATTTACTATTGAAAACTTCCTTTGTGAGAGGCGCTACACTAAAGGCTGTGGGTTCTGTGACCAATGAAACAGGCATGCCTGCAGTCCTCCTGGATTGATCTATAGTGAAGGAGACAGCACACAAACAAACACCCTAGGAAAATGGTCAAGATAAACTATAAACTGTTCTTGGAAAGTAAAGAACTGAGTGATATTGCTAAGAAAAATTGGTGGATGAGAAATTATTTGGGAAGAGAGGAAGTGTTTCTTCAGCCTAATACTTCACTTGGGTTGGCCAGGTGAAATGTGGAGAAAGCATACCAGACAAAAGGTATCTTTTCCCTCCTCCTACCTCTTCTAACTTCTTTAGTTATAGCAAAAAAAAAAAAAAAACAACTTGTCATGGAGCCATGAATCCAATCTAATTGATGAAAATTATATCACACTAGCAAGCTGTAGTATTTCCCAGTCTTAATATTACCTCTACCAGCAATGCCACCATTAGAACGAGTCAGGCAACATACGCTAGTAATTGGTTTCTTCATATTGATTACTACCACCTCAGTAAAAGATCCTACAGTTTTGAAATTGTATCTCAGACTCTTAAATTTATTGCTCAACTGATGATTTCCTGATCTGCATATGGCTTTTCTAGTTATAATATCACTAGCATAAGGAGAGGGCAACAACCCAGGAAAGCAGAAGTGGTAATCAAAACCAACTCTCTGCACCAATGGATTGAGCACCAGATGTAGTCCTGGCTCATTTCACTGCGGTAGTTGCCAAAAAGTTAATACTCTATAGTCTCCTCTTCTTCATTTCAGCTATTTTTTCCAGTGTGTCCTATGAGTTCAGTGAACATAGCCTGCATTTCCCTTTTCCAACATGGTCTACGCTTCTGGTCTATATTTCTCAACAGATGGCCTATGTGAAAGCCTCTGGGTGAGACACAGTTGGCTTCCTAGGACACGGAAAGGTCAGTGTGTCCAGTGGCTGAGGAGGCTGGAGAGACTGGCAGATGCCATATACTATCCAGGCTTAGAGGCACTCTTAGGAATCCACATCTTATTCTAGTGACCATAGGAAGCCAGTGAAGCATGTTAAACAGGAACGAGACAAACAGCGAGTTTTAAAACTCACTGGTAGAGTTTTCCTGCTAACTCAAAAAACAGTCAGGACATTTGTTCCCATGAGTTCCTTTGAGAGATGACAAATAGGTTGTACAAACTGAAGTGAGCAGTACAAGAGCCAGAAACCATAAGTTATTTCTTACAGCTCTAAAATGCTGAGAAGTGGAGAGTATATTTTACAGGAAAAAAGTCATTGTCTTGGAGTTTTGGGGGGAGCATTTCCACAAAAGACTCAAATTTCAGTTACAGTTTTACAACTGTAGGCATCTTTCTTTTCCATCCCTGCTGACTATCATGTGACAAAGGAAAGGAAGTTGAGAATAAGATCAAGTGTACAAATCTGAACTTGCCACACATGTCTTGAAGAAAATATCAGGCAGATGTCATTTTCCATGGATAGGATACTTCTAGACTTTAGAAAGCCAAATTTAATCCAAGCATTATTTTCTAAATGTCACTTCTCATTGTCCAGTCCATTTTATTGCTACAGGCACAAATCATTTTTAATAATGAATAATATGCAGGGCAAAGGACAATTATAGTCCAGAGGTCTTACAAATCAAAGGAATTACACAGATAAAATCCCTGAAGCAAGTTCATGAATCCATAAGTTATGAAATTCAATTTGCTTAAAATGTCACCAATTCATCATCTCCAGTTTCTGAGCTAAGTAAGGTCAGCTCTAGAGAGCATAATTCTGATCCCAGGCACCACTTCACCCAGCATGTAATTCTGAGACCTTTTCCCTCCAAATCTAGGTTTCACTGTTCTTTAAAGTTCCCTAGGTGCTGTGTAAATGCATTAGTAACAAGCCCACAATTCCCCCCAAACAAAGCCTTGTTTGAAGTGCAACAGACTTTGCTGCTTCAAAGTCTTAAACCAATTTTATTTAATTTCTGGGGCATAAAACAGAAGGAAGCATACTCTGATTGAGGTGCTTTTTTACTGACTAGCAGCCCTTTTCAAGGAGCCTAATGTATCCAACCACAGCCCTTTAGTGCCACATATTTCCATTATCGTACTTTCAAAATAACACTGTGATGGCCCACAGAGCCATTAAAATGCCCCCTTTTGAAGCAGGTTACTGAAATCCATTACTGTAATGTGTTTTTCCCCTACCACCCTCCCGGTATAGATTGCTATCCCTTGGGCCAGGATTTAAGATTATTTCATGCACACACAAATAATGCATTAAAAATTCTGACTTAATTAATGAATTAACCTTCCTTTTTAAAAGAAAAGCATTAATGCTATATACTTTTTAAAAAGACATAAAATAGTGTTATGCCTTACAATAATATAACCAATTACTATACATTAGGTTTTAGAGGTAAGCATTTTCCAATTTCCTAGGACAGGGTATCCAAAAATCCGACTAGGACCACAGCCAATTTTTTTCTGATTTTCTTCGCTGGTCTGTAGCCTTAAAGGATGCCAACAAGAATCAGCCACCAAGAATCATTTCACTTCAGGGAAACTATATCCCTACTTTATGTCCTGATAGTTATTTCCCCATTTTGGAAACATGCACCTCATTAATTACTTGATGTAAATTTACAAAGCACATCCTAGGACCTGTCATGTGCCAAATGTTTCTTTTCATCCACTGACATACTGCCTCCTGACTAAGATAGCAGATCGCCTCTAGACACACTGGGGTCCCTTCCAGTCACCACATTTTGGGATGAATCCTTTAAAAATCCCATGAAATTCAGATTTCTTATTGTTTTCCTCAAAATATACGATAACAATTATAAATCACAAACCTAAATCAACTTCAACTTCTAAGGTTGCCCAAAAATGATCATAAGTGTCAAAAATGTTTGGATTTTGTTTTTAACTTTTTTAAAAAAATGTTTTTAGTCTTTATTTTTGAGAGAGAGAGAGAGAGAGAGAGAGCGCGCACAGAGGAGGAACAGAAAGAGAGGGAGACAGAGAATCCGAAGCAGGCTCCAGGCTCAGAGCTGTCAGCACAGAACCCGACTGGGATTTGAACTCACGAACCGTGAGATCATGACCTGAGCCGAAGTCGGACACTTAACTGACTGAGCCACCCAGGTGACCCTACTTTGGCTTTTTAATTCAATGTGTGACTCAGGATACCGAGTCCCTGGTAGAAGCAAGAAGAGGATAGAATTATGGAGAGACACATGGAGGTCTCAAAGACAATGATGATGTACTATTTCTTAAACTGGGTACTGGGTACATGGATATTCACTGTATGACTAATCTTTATTTATAAGGAATATTTTGTATCTACTCAATATTTTATAAACTAGTTTTGAACCCAAAGCAAAGCACATGGAAATAGTTCCTCCTCCAATTCCCCCACTTGAATTGTTACAACCTAATTTAAGCAAATCAAAGACATCTGTGAAATTTGGCAAATTTACTGATACTTGCAGGAAAAGCCTATAGGAATAATATTGCTTCTGAAAAGACTCTTATCCAAAGTTGCTATAAGATACTATTCTAATAATACCATGATATCTGCTATCAACATTAGGAGGAAAAAACTATTATGTTTCATCTCAAAAATATAACTTCAAAAACAATCAGACCCCATCTACCCCACACAGCAAACATCTGCTTATTGCACACCTTTACAGCAGTGACCTTGTACTTGTACTCTCGCAAACAGAGACAAATACACAGTCTCTGCCTTTAGAGAGTTTATAGTCTAACAGGAAAGGAGGAAAGACATATAAACAACTGATCTCATGCAAGATAACATTAAGGAAGTGCTAAACAGGGGTATAAACAGCATGCTATGGACTTGCCTAAGGCTTCTCTTGGCAAACAGCCTTTACCATGATTAATTCACACTGGTCTAGGGTCAGCCCTTCACCCTTGCAAGCTTTAGAATTTGATTTCATCAATGCCAGGGAGTTGATCAGATTCAGACGATGACTCACACTCACCAACTCCCAAAAGACTAAAGAATATAAATCAAAATGCCAATTTATAAATTTGCAGTAAGAATTGTAACTGCTAAGATGAGCAGATGTTCTTGTCACCAAACAGTACACATCTCTCCGCCTGGACAAGCTAAATGGCAAGCCCCATACGTGAGAAACGTGCTTGAGATACAAGAAGTCAGAAAAGGTCAGCTGGTAATATAAGTATGTTCTTAAAAAGTGTCTGATAACTTGATGTGTCCAGCCTGTACACACAATAGAGACATGCTTCAGAATGACTGCACATTCCTGTAGCCCTAACAGGACACCTTCTCCTCTAGACAGGACCAGAATATGCATGATCAAAGTCTGCCTTCCTGCTCCTCCTTTTTGTATGCTTCCAGGGCTGACCACGTGCTCTCGGGTTGCGTTCTAAGCTTGTGTCCTTTCTTTGGTCACGTTAAAAATGTTAACCAGGTTAGAGTCAAATATTCTAGTGGGGTAATATTCAGCATCTTTGCATAGCTGTACCCTTTCCCAAAATTTAGTTTATGAGGTAATTCTCATAGTGCTGGGACTTCAGAAGAAGGGAATGTACTTGACAGGGAAATAAGAGGAGCAGATATCTGGTAATTAAATGCTTGCCCTACCATCCAGATCGGTCATTCAGATAAAATGCATCTCTGCTAATAAACACTTAATCTGGGAAAGACCCCCAATTTAGATTCTTCTGTATAGTTAAGGAAAGGGAATAAGTATCTCTTGAGCCCACGGGGTCTCAAGTGCCTTCAGCTCAGAATAATCTCATGCCAAAGTGGCCCATCTTGGGGCAGCTTGCCCTTGGCTCCTACAAAGGAGAGAAGAGTTTGAAAGATAACTCACCAGATTGTTCCTCTACCTGGATCATCATCAGCTAGTAGATAGTCCATTCCCACCAGTGAGGTGCTGTCAACATCCATTGTCCATGGAAAGGATGGCCACTCCTTAGATATCATCTTTCATGCCTTTGCTGAAGAAATTGAGGTAACTGTTCTGAAGGCTTACAGGACACATGATGGAGGGTGGGCAGGCAGGGGAGAAAGGAAATGAAGGATAAAGAACTTACTTTTCCCCCTCATCCATTGATGCTGTAGGGCAGGAAAAACACTTTCCCCTTTACTTTTCTAAGTTCTTGGCTGAGACCCCCATGTAATGAAATATAGATTAATTGGAGAAAAATAAATGAAGTTTAATAACTTGTATACCTCCTGTATACAAGGGGAAAACCCAGGAAAACTGAGTAAGTCCAAAATGGCTCAAGCCATCACCTGAAATAACATCTCAAATTAAAGACAAAAGAAAGATGTAGGGTGGTGGGGGGGACAGTTATGGAAAAGCACAATAAACAAGGATATAGTTGTTGTGCAGATTTAAGTCACTGCCTTCTCCACTGATAAGAGCTTTTAGAGATTTAGAGACAGACTTCTCTTCCTGATGCAGAAAGGGAAACATCCTTACAAATGGAGATTTCCCTTATAAGTGTAAATGTTCCTAACTTCTACTTCATTTTCAGGGCTTTTCCTGTTTCTGCTGTCTTAAAAAATAACCAGCACACGATAAACCTTACACGAAAGGGGCATATTTTGGGGTGATAATTCTGCTCCCCTTCAATGCTTTGTCTCTTATTCCTCAAAACTCTCTTCCCTAATACTTTCCCTTTGTTGCATCCCGGCCCCACTTCATGTCCTTTGGAATTCCCCCTTTCTACTGAATTATCTCTGTTTCAGAGTTATCTTGAGGCTTGATAATTTCACACTCTTTGGAGCCCTCTATGTCACTTTTTCTCTTCTGCTTGATCACCACCGCTCTTTCTCAAGGTCTACTGGCTCTCCATGGGAGATGGAAAGGAAAGAACTCTGGCTATATGGATGTGATAATGGTGTGGTGAGTGTTCTAGTCTAGACTAGGGCTAGTTATATGCTAATGAAGCATTAAAGGAAACCAAATTTACCATCAGGAGACTGAATCATTTCCCCTTTATCTCCAGATGGTGCACATGAGAAATATATCTTGTTCCTATTAACATATCTGGCTCTAGTTCTTGCAAAGTAAAACCCTTCTCTTATTGTGCTAAGAGTATTCACTGCTTTCCTGCCCTGAATTATATAACACATCTGTCCACATTTCCTTTTAATCTATGTTGCTAGGTTTCTCCCCTTACATTGGTCTGGAAAGCTTGAAGATTCTCAGCTCACTCTGTCACAGTTCAAAAAACAAAACAAAACAAACAAAGAAACAGAAAATAAAAACCTTCTTTTTGCTTGAGATAATTTTAGTATAGGTCTGTTTCCTATAATTAAAAAAGGCCTGACTAGAATGATCTGTATCAAAATTCACTTGTTTTCCTCCCTTCTAGGAAACATCCACTGCAGCCAAATTATTGACTTTCAAAGCCACATAATAACAGAAGAATAAAATAAGATCATTTGAAATTTTCATAGGTACAGAGCCATGGCCAAATAAAGGACAGCAATAGTTGGTTTATCCAACATTATTGTGGAATGAGTTTTCCAGGTAGCTGTCACTTACCTTTAACCAATAAAACCTTGCTTTTTAAACCGAAAATCTTTATCAAGCTCTAATCTAATAATGCTTCAAGGGGCTGGAAAACTGAACAAGTCGGATGTTTCTGCAGCCTTGAGTCTGACGTTGAAAGTGTTCCTTTTTCCTACTTACTGTCAAGCTAATAACTCATCTTGTGCCCATCAGAATTCTTGTCTTTAAAAATACATCCTTTTCCCACCCTACAGATATCTTGTAGCTTCTAATTTGTGCTATGTGAAAGTGCCCTACAACCAAATTGGTTAGAATCCTGCATGAAGTAACAGAACCAGTCACTGAAATTGAGTGACTCACCTGTGAACAAATAGCAGGCACTTAAGGAGTGTGAACTTTTTGTGATATAAGAACTTTGTGGCTCAAACTTTTGCCTGTAAGGATTTTTTTGCTTTTTGTCTTTTCTAGATAGTGAAAATTGTTACGTAGAGATCTTAAATAAATAAGATGATGCTATTATTATTCAGCAAAATGACCTTTGTCATTTTACCCTATCATAAGATGCTGAGCCTGTCACCTAATTTGAACTGCTGGAAATACTTTTGAGATGGTTGGGGGATATATATATATATATATTAATGAGAGTGAGTCATTCACATTTCTGAATGATCTATCCCTAACAAGCAAAAAGGAAGCTGAGAAACACAATGCCACAAAGTAGTTTGTTCTAGTTTACTACTTTAATTTACATAACGAACTAGGCATTTTCTTGCTATAATAAAGAGAACAGACTGGGGATAACAACCTTAGATGACCAAAGATACTTTATTGGAAATATCTGTTTTAATGATGCAGGTCAGTTGCCATATATAAAAGAGGATTAGGACCTGGGGCTAGATGTGTATCACCATCATAGTTCCTGGAGGAAAGAACATTAAAATAAGCCCCTTCCAACAGCTGACCTGTTATTTACATCTTTTTCATGAGAGGAATTGGCTCACTCTGGTTTTTGTTACCTGTTGTTTTGGTCCAGACAAATCAAGGTTTTACTGTGATCTAAAACAAGCCTGTATATTCACTCCCTAGGTACCATGGAAGGCAAAGTAAATCCTGTGGCTAGATACAAACCAAAGCCAAACTCTACTTTTTGGAGTGTCTGTCTGGCTCAGTCAGTAAAGCATGTGACTCTTGACCTCAGGGTTGTGAGTTTGAGCCCCATGTTGGGTATAGAGAATACTTAAAACAAACAAAGTCTACTTTTATGGACTAATTTAAGAAAGAACAAGGATATAAGAAAGAAAGGGAAGCTAATTGCACCACCAATAGACTTTCTAATGTATACACAGTGGGTTGACAGAATCTAGTAATATCAATGTCCCCACATTTTGTCAGCTAAATAAACAAGATAACTTAAAGAATAAAAAGCTTCTTTTCTAATGACAAAAGTAAAATGTGATTATTAAAACATTCATAGAAACTTGGAGAAAGATGGTGGTGCAGGAGGACACTGGGCTCACCTCGTCCTGCTGATTGCTTAGATTCCACAACATCTGCCTAAATAACCCAGAAAACCACCAGATGACTAGCAGAACGGACTCCTCGGAGCCAAGGAGCCAAGCGTAGACAAGAGGCCCACAGAAGAGGGTAGGGAGGGCAGAGAAGCAGTGCCTGCTACACAGACTGGCGGGAGGGAGCCAGGGAGGTGGAGGGGCAGCCAGCCCACCCGGCAAGGCAGAGCCCCCGAATCTGGCTTGCAAAAGCAGAGGGGCCAGACCGAGTGTGTTCTGACAGCCAGCAGGACTTAACATCTGGAATGTTATAAGTCAACAGCTCTACTCAGAGAGTGGGAGGGCAAGAGGACACCAGGAGGAAGACCTGGAAGACAGAGCTCAGCTCAGCGGGGAACAAAGGCGATGGGAAGTGCTATCTCCCTCTCCCATCCCCCAGCCAAAATGCCAAAGGGAACAAGTTCCCATCACCGAACTTGCTTGCACTGCACAAACACCCAACGCTGTGCTTCTGTGGATCCATCCCTCTGACAGGTCTGCCTCCCTCCTGGTGCTGCAGGGCCCCCCCCGCAGGGGACCACCGATGGCAAAGTGAGCTAAGCCTGCCCCTCTTGCCCCTGTGCACCTCTCAGATACACCCCAGCTAACACCAGATCCCATCAAAGCAGCACTACAGCCTGGCAGTGTGCAAGTAGCCCAGACAGGGGCCACACCATTCCACAGTGAGTCCTGCCCCTGAGAGAGGGGAAGATAAGGTACACACCAGTCTGACTGTGGCCCCAGCGGTGGGCTGGGGACAGACATCGGGTCTGACTGTGGCCCTGCCCACCAACACAAGTTACTCCGGACAGCACAGGGGAAGTGCCCTGCAGTTGCACGCCACCCCAGGGACTATCCAAAGTGATGAAACAGAAGAATTCTCCTCAAAAGAAACTCCAGGAAGTAGCGACAACTAACGAATTGATCAAAAATGATTTAAGCAATAGAACAAGAATTTAGAGTAATAGTCACAAAATCAATCGCTGGGCTTGAAAAAAAGTATAGAGGACAGCAGACAATCTATTGCTACAGTGATCAAGGGACTAAGAAATAGTCACTAGGAGCTAAAAAATGCTATAAACGTGCAAAATAAAATGGAGCAACCACAGCTCAGATTGAAGAGGCAGAGGAGAGAATAGGTGAATGAGAAGATAAAATTATGGAAAAAGAGGAAGCTGAGAAAAAGAGAGATAAAAAAATCCAGGAATATGAGGGGAGAATTAGAGAACTAAGTGATGCAATGAAACGGAACAATATCCGTATAATAGGAATTCCAGAAGAGGAAGAGAGAGAGAAAGGGGCTGAAGGTATACTTGAACAAATCATAGCTGAGAATCTCCCTGATCTGGGGAAGGAAAAAGGCATTGAAATCCAAGAGGCACAGAGAACTCCCTTCAGATGTAACCTGAATCATTCTTCTGCACGACATATCATAGTGAAATTGGCAGAATACAAGGATAAAGAGAAAATTCTGAAAGCAGCTAGGGATAAACACACTCTAACATATAAAGGGAGACCCATAAGACTAATGGCAGACCTATATACTGAAAGGCAGGCCAGAGAGGAATAGCAGGAAATCTTCAATGTGATGAACAGTAAAAATATGCAGCCGAGAATCCTCTATCCAGCAAGTCTGTCATTTAAAATAAAAGGAGAGATAAAGGTCCTCCCAAACAAACAAAAACTGAAGGAATTCATCACCACTGAACCAGCCCTACAAGAGATCCTAAGGGGGATCCTGTGAGTGAAATGTTGTAAAGACCACAAAGTACCAGAGACATCACTACAAGCATGAAACTTACAGACATCACAATGACTCTAAACCCATATCTTTCAATAGTAACACTGAATGTAAATGGACTAAATGCACCAACCAAAAGAAACAGGGTATCAGAATGGATAAAAAAACAAGACCCATCTATTTGCTGTCTACAAGAGACCCATTTTAGACCTGAGGACACCTTCAGATTGAAAGTGAGGGGATGGAGAAGTAGCTATCATGTTACTGGAAATCAAAAGAAAGCTAGAGTAGCCATACTTATATCAGACAAACTAGACATTAAATTAAAGGCTGTAACAAGAGATGAAGAAGGGCATTCTATAATAATTACAGGGTCTATCCATCAGGAAGAGCTAACAATTATAAATGTCTATGTGCCGAATACGGGAGCCCCAAATATATAAACAATTAATCACAAACAAGCAACCTTATTGATAAGAATGTGGTGATTGCAGGGGAGTTTAATACTCCACTTACAACAATGGATAGATCATCTAGACACAGGATCAATAAAGAAACAAGGGCCCTGAATGATACATTGGATCAGATGGACTTGACAGATATATTTAGAACTCTGCATCCCAAAGCCACAGAATATACTTTCTTCTCGAGTGCACATGGAACATTCTCCAAGATAGATCACATACTGGGTCACAAAACAGCCCTTCATAAGTATACAAGAATTGAAATCATACCATGCATACTTTCAGACCACAATGCTATGAAACTTGAAATCAACCACAGGAAAAAGTCTGGAAAACCTCCAAAAGCATGGAGGTTAAAGAACACCCTACTAAAGAATGAGTGGGTCAACAGGCAATTAGAGAAGAAATTAAAAAATATATGGAAACAAACGAAAATGAAAATACAATAACCCAAACGCTTTGGGATGCAGCGAAGGCAGTCCTGAGAGGAAAATACATTGCAATCCAGGCCTATCTCAAGAAACAAGAAAAATCCCAAATACAAAATCTAACAGCACACCTAAAGGAAATAGAAAGAGAACAGCAAAGACAGCCTAAATCTAGCAGCAGAAGAGAAATAATAAAGATCAGAGCAGACAGAAATATAGAATCTAAAAAAACTGTAGAGCAGATCAACAAAACCAAGAGTTGGTTTTTTGAAAAAATAAACAAAATTGATAAACCTCTAGACAGGCTTCTCAAAAAGAAAAGGGAGATGACCCAAATAGATAAAGTCATGAATGAAAATGGAATTATTACAACCAATCCCTCAGAGATACAAGCAATTATCAGGGAATACTATGAAAAATTATATGCCAACAAACTGGACAACCTGGAAGAAATGGACAAATTCCTAAACACCCACACGCTTCCAAAACTTAATCAGGAGGAAATAGAAAGCTTGAACAGACCCATAACCAGCGAAGAAATTGAATCAGTTATCAAAAAAACTCCCAACAAGTAAGAGTCCAGGACCAGATGGCTTCCCAGGGGAATTCTACCAGACGTTTAAAGCAGAGATAATACCTATCCTTCTCAAGCTATTCCAAAAAATAGAAAGGGAAGGAAAACTTCCAGACTCATTCTATGAAGCCAGCATTACTTTGATTCCTACACCAGACAGAGACTCAGCAAAAAAAGAGAACTACAGGCCAATATCCCTGATGAATATGGATGCAAAAATTCTCAATAAGATACTAGCAAATAGAATTCAATAGCATAAAAAGAATTATACACCATTATTAAGTGGGATTCATTCCTGAGCTGCAGGGCTGGTTCAACATTCGCAAATCAATCAATGTGGTATATCACATTAATAAAAGAAAAGATAAGAACCGTATGATCCTGTCATTCGATGCAGAAAAAGTATTTGACAAAATTCAGCATCCTTTCTTTTTTAACATTTATTTATTTTTGAGACAGAGAGAGACAGAGCATGAACAGGGGAGGGTCAGAGAGAGGGAGACACAGAATCTGAAACAGGCTCCGGGCTCTGAGCTGTCAGCACAGGTGCCCGATGCGGGCCTCGAACTCACGGACCGCGAGATCGTGACCTGAGCCGAAGTCGGCGCTCAACCGACTGAGCCACCCAGGCGCCCCCATCCTTTCTTAATAAAAACCCTCAAGTCACTTGTATTCTTATACACTAATAATGAAGCAACAGAAAGACAAATAAACTGATCCCATTCACAACTGCACCAAGAAGCATAAAATACCTAGGGATAAATCTAACCAAAGATGTAAAAGATCTATATGCTGAAAACTATAGAAAGCTTATGAAGGAAATTGAAGAAGATATAATGAAATGGAAAAACATTCTGTGCTCATGGATTGGAAGAATAAATATTGTCAAAATGTCAATACTACCCAAAGCTATCTACACATTCAATGCAATCCCAATCAAAATTGCACCAGCATTGTTCTCGAAGCTAGAACAAGCAATCCTAAAATTTGTATGGAACCACAAAAGGCCCCGAATAGCCAAAGTAATTTTGAAGAAGAAGCCCAAAGCGGGAGGCTCACAATCCCAGACTTTAGCCTCTACTACAAAGCTGTAATCCTCAAGACAGCATGGTATTGGCACAAAAACAGACACATAGACCAATGGAATAGAATAAAGACTCCAGAATTGGACCCACAAAAGTATGGCCACCTAATCTTTGACAAAGCAGGAAAAGAATATTCAATGGAAAAAAGACAGTCTCTTTAACAAATGGTGCTGGAAGAATTGGACAGCAACATGCAGACAGAGGAAACTAGACCAGTTTCTCACACCATTCACAAAAACAAACTCAAAATGGATAAAGGACCTAAATGTGACACAGGAAACCATCAAAACCCTAGAGGAGAAAGCAGGAAAAGTACTCTCTGACCTCAGCCACAGCAATTTCTTACTTGACACATCACCAAAGGCAAGGGAACTAAAAGCAAAAATGAATTATTGGGACCTCATGCAGATAAAAAGCTTCTGCACTACAAAGGACACTCAACAAAACTAAACAAAACAAACAACAAAACTAAACAATCTACAAACAACAACAAACTAAAGGCAACAATCAACAAAACTAAAAGGCAACCAACGAAATGGGAAAAGATATTTGCAAATGACATATCAGACAAAGAGCTAGTATCCAAAATCTATAAAGAACTCACCAAACTCCACACCCAAAAAACAAATAACCCAGTGAAGAAATGGGCAGAAAACATGAATAGACACTTCTCTAAAGAAGGCATCCAGAGGGCACCTTTTGAGATGAGCACTGGGTGTTGTATGGAAACCAATTTGACAAAAAATTTCATATATTGAAAAAAAAAATTACATACTGCTTAAATGTTGAGAAATGTGACTTTTAAATGTTACTTTAAGCTATAAAAAGTTAAATAAGTTTATAAATCTTTCATCAATAAGTAAATGACCAGATTTTTATTCTTAAAAATAAAACTGGGTTTGGGGGTTACGAAAAATAAATAAATAAATAAATAAATAAATAAATAAATAAATAAATAAATAAGACATCCAGATGGCCAACAGGCACATGAAAAGATGCTCAACGTCGCTCCTCATCAGGGAAATACAAATCAAAACCACACTCAGATATCACCTCACGCCAGTCAGAGTGGCCAAAATGAACAAATCAGGAGACTACAGATGCTGGCAAGGATGTGGAGAAATGGGAACCCTCTTGCACTGATGGTGGGAATGCAAATTGGTGCAGCTGTTCTGGAAAACATTGTGGAGGTTCCTCAAAAAATTAAAAACAGATCTACCCTATGACCCAGCAATAGCACTGCTAGGAATTTACCCAAGGGATAGAGGAGTGCTGATGCATAGGGGCACTTGTACCCCAATGTTTATAGCAGCACTTTCAACAATAGCCAAATTATGGAAAGAGCCTAAATGTCCATCAACTAATGGATAAAGAAATTGTAGTTTATATACACAATGCAATACTACGTGGCAATGAGAAAGAATGAAATATGGCCTTTTGTAGCAATGTGGATGGAACTGGAGAGTGTGATGCTAAGTGAAATAAGTCATATAGAGAAAGACAGATACCATATGTTTTCACTCTTATGTGGATCCTGAGAAACTTAACAGAAGACCATGGGGGAGGGGAAGGAAAAAAAAAGGAGGTTAGAGTGGAAGAGAGCCAAAGCATAAGAGACTCTTAAAAACTGAGAACAAACTGAGGGTTGATGGAGGGTGGGAGGGAGGGGAGGGTGGGTGATGGGTATTGAGGAGGGCACCTGTTGGGATGAACACTGGGTGTTGTATGCAAACCAATTTGGAAATAAATTTCATGTTAAAAAAAAAAACAACATCCATAGAAGAAAAATGATGGTAAAACCACCAACCTCTCAGAGAAACAATAGCTAACATTAACATTTGCAACAGTTAATTAACATTTAACGTTAACAAAACTTAAGTGTGTGTAAAAAATTAGTTCATACTTTCTTATAAATATCACTTAATATTCTACAATATGTACAGCATTGCATTTCAATAAATAAAGACACACATCTCATAAGGTTCTTTGTGACTGGAGAGAAGATAAATCTCTGCTCTCTTAATGACATTCTGGGTATTTCCAATATGTTCTCTTATAAATAACTCTGATGTACATTCTCTGCATATCTATTGATCATGTATCAAATCATTCCTTAGGGAAGATTCAGGGAGGGAAATAGTTGGGGGAAAGTATATACACACTCTTTTTTTCACTTTTTACTTCTTTTAGAAATATATGAAACAATCTATTTCCTGTTTTTGAAGTACAGAATTTGATATATGCCTATTAGACATTGGATTGTCCCCAATATATCCTACAATCCATTCTATACCCTAACTTCTAGATTTAGGACTCAGTGTTACAATAACATTTCTACTTCCCTCCTACCATGCTTATGTGCTGACTCCTTATATCTTCATATTTGGCTGAAATTGGACTGCATCTAACATATGTTCCTCAAGTTTTGTGTCTATACTTGGACTTTTTCTTAGTCTCAGCTCCGAGATAGTTTTCTTCCCTGCAAGTGCTTTCTTTCAATCTTTTTTGGTTGGATTAGGGTAGTACTTATGCTGTCAGCCTTCCCAGAAGTCTGAGTTATCTTGTCTGACTTGTTCAACCATAACAAATAAATGGGAATTTATAACTAGAGGAAAAACATATTGTCTGAATCTTAAAGTTAGTACAACATAAATACTGTTACTTTACACAGAAGACACTTGACTTTTAAACTTCCATTGATATGAAAGTGAAAGAAGGAAATCAAATTTTCTCATGTTACATGAAAGAAATTTTTAAAAACCCCACTTTGTATTAACAGCTGGAATCTTTTATTCTGCTGCATCCTAATTTTTTACCTACTATAAAAATTACTGGTTTAGTAATATTTTAACTTCCATGTTTGTACATTCAAAACAGTAACTAATGATTTCTTTGTTGTTATTCTATACGACCAAGTATTCTATCATGAAATATTGATTTGCAAAGTTAGATGCTGCTGTTGATGAACAGAAGAGCAGAACCTATCAGATTGCTTATTAACGTTATTGATACGTTTAAGCATTTGGTTTATTTAACTATAGATCGTTAAAAGAAGTTGATTTTTAGTTAAAATGCCTGATTTGATGTGAGGGCGAGAAGGTTGTGACGAGATTACGTATTCCAAAAACAGTTGCAGTAATATATCTGGTTTCAAATTCTCTTATCTAACCTCGTTGCTTTCTCATCAAAAACTATAACCCACCTCTCATCACCTTAAAACCAACTGCAGTGTTTCCTCAGAAAATGGAATGTTGTGGAAATGATATGTATGACTTCTAAAGCCAGGCCAGCAAAGGTGATACAGCTCTGCCTGGCTTACTCTCTGGAGACTCTTGGCCTGAAAACAATCCACCATGTTGTGAGGAAGTTTAAGCTACAGAGAAGCCATATGTAGGTATCTTGACTGGGACTGTATCAACCACGTAATTGTGAACAAATCTGCAGATGATTCCAAACTCCAGCTAATGAGTCCCCGTCAGCCTTTGACTCTTCCAGCCCAGTCTACAGTTTTGTGGAGCTGAAACAAAGCTTCCTAGCTGTGCCCTGCCCAAATCCCTGATGCACAGAACCCGAGAGCCTAATAAACTGTTGTTACATGCTACTAAGTTTTGAGATACTTTGTTATACAATAGTAGGTAATTAGAACAGGAGGTCAGAGGACAAAACCAAATCTTTGCATTAAAACTGAGAATGAATTTCTCTACAAATACTCAGGAGCCCAATTTAGTCACATTTTCTCCTCCATATTAAACTAAAACGATCTTAAACTCCCATTGTCAGATGAGCAGGAAGTACAGTATCTGCCTTATGGAGCTCCCCACTCCCTTGGTTTTCTACACAACCTTGTTTGTCTAAAATTATTTGAATTCCAATATGAAGAAGAAAGCGATGGTGTTTCATGCATTCCCTGCTATTTTCTTATGGCCAAGGAGTATTGCCGTCAAATCTGTGGGTCCATTCCACATGATGCCTCGATGGCCCAACTCTTAGCAAGCAGACACAAGCTCTAAGAGGGACTAATATTCAGATACTTCCACACCCTCAGGGCCACAGTGAAACAGGGAGCCCCGTGGAATTTTGCAGAGTTGCACAGGATCCACGATTACTTCAGGATCCATAAGTATGTCACATACGGAACCACAAGTGCTATCACTAGTTCTTTTTTAAATTATTGACTAAGTTTATTTATTTATTTTGAGAGAGAGGGAGGGAGGGAGTCCTCACATTGTCAGTGAGCAGCTTGGTGCAGGGCTCAATCACAGGCGAGAACATGACCTGAGTCAAAATCAAGAGTTGGATGCTTAACTGACAGAGCCACCCAGGCACCCCATACCATCACGAGTTCTAAGTCCTAGAAATCCATCCAGAGGTCAGGTGTCCTTTTTCAGTCCTCAAAATGAAAGGGTTTGCTCCCTTCCCTACTCAGGCAATGGAGACCTATACGCACAGTGACTTCTGACAGTTACGTGGACTGTTTTCATTAGCCCCATGCCCACTGCCCTTTTCCCCTTTTCTCATTCTTGGCAGCAAAAACTCAGTCAATAGAGGGCTTCAAGGAATCCCAGATTCCTCACAGTAAAATAGCAATTTATGCCATTACTAGGTGCTCAAGTCCCACTTATTTTAAAGTTTTTGTCACCCAAATACAGAAAAATCAAAACTCTATATATGTGTTAGATGAGTAATCCAGAGTGTAAGCAAGCATTGTTATAACATTCAAGACTCCTAAGCTGAATTTTATAACAAGCAATACAATGGTAAGAAGAAAGGAGTTTTGTGCTCAAAGAAATTTCTTTTATTAGTTATTTTTAATTTTGCAAAAAACACGATGTATCCCTCCTCTTAAGTCTCAATTGAAATTTTATGGACTGTTTGAAGCTTATTTTGTCTTCAAGCTCTACTGACAAAATGAAATTAAATAAGTTATAAAATATTCTTATGACACTCATCTTATTTACTTTCATTTCCAAAACAATGGTCTTTTGAATCTGAACACTTAACTCCAGGAAATTCTGAAAATAAATAGCTATCTCTGGAACAGATGTTTGAAAATACTGCCTTGGAAAGACATTTTGCAAACTCAGTTGGGTAAGAGCAACAAATATCAAATCATCATGCTTAGGTAGGGATGCAATTTTGCAAATAACTCATGGGGCACACCAGTGTGACCTGTGGTTAACAATAGTATGACTCAAACAGGGACACTGTTAAGGCCTTTCTTTGTTGTAGTCAGAAAGGCTTGGAAAGTTTTCCATAACCAAATCACCCATTTCATAGTGTAGCATTCCATAAACTTTATCAAATATTAAACAAAGTGCAAAAGTACATTGAAAGATGTTTCTTGACAAAAGTTCTTATTTCTATTTGCTGGGTCCTCTTCACCTTAATTCTGGAGGTGGGATTGTTTTTTATGTGAATAAAAACATTGGTACTTTTCTTCACTTCCAAAACAGAATATCCACTGATCTTTTCATGCGTGTAATGTTAATAAAAAAAGACAGGGAGGAGGGATCCTTTTCAAGGTGAACAGGCCACAAGCTGTAAACATTTATCAATTCTATCATCTTAAATTTTTGGCTGCTAACTAAAAATACTTGGCTTAGGAAGGTCATTTTGGTACTGATTCTTTCTAAGATATATGCTTAGATTAACTTCGACTGTCAAAGAGGTGTATAAATTGGCCACTTTGAGTAAATTCTACTCTTGACCCTTGGCAAGAATACTTAGAAGAAACAGGAAGTAGAGTTCCTAGTAGAATTTACATAATAGCATAACCATAGTATTATTTAGTCAGTATGTGCGATTCT
Source organism: Neofelis nebulosa (assembly GCF_028018385.1). Classification (NCBI taxonomy): domain Eukaryota; kingdom Metazoa; phylum Chordata; class Mammalia; order Carnivora; family Felidae; genus Neofelis; species Neofelis nebulosa. The sequence goes on along the minus strand of NC_080785.1, from coordinate 69,162,914 downwards.
ATAATGGAAACACAGAAGGAGGTAGAATGCTCCCCAAGGATGGGGTCTTCCTCCATCATTATGTCTCCTGTGTACTAAAAAAATAGATGTTAAATACTATTTCAATTAATAGAATTGATTATCAACTAGGAAACCAAAATGTAAACAGTCCAGTTGCACTTCTGAAGATGATGCAGAGATAATTCTATAACCTAATAAACCAGGCACATTCTATTTATAACTCAGCAATCATTAGCTCCATGTTCATGGCAGTGCTGGAAGTGGCCCATAACAGACAGCTTAGATCATAAAGAGGCCTGCATTAAAAATAGAAGGAAGAGCTCCATTTTTCAATTTCAACTCTGAATAATAATTAGTAAATAAAAATAAAACTATCAAAATAAAATCACACCAGATTCCAACATTAAAAAGACAGTCCATGGCCTTTCTTCAACATTTTCCTTTCTTATTTGGGAGTTGAGAGATATTATCAGAAATATACACAAAAGGAAGGTCCACAGCAAGAATGGCCAAAAAGAATTGGTCTGTTTTAAGTTATGAAACACCATATGAGTAACAAAAAATATTTTTGTTTCAGTTCTATTTAGCCCTCATACCTTCCCCCAAATTAATAATAATTAAAAAAAATGCAGGCTCCTGAATCTTCCTTCTGATGTTTAAAAGTCAACTTGCGGTAAAGGAAGTGTAGATTGCTTTAAAATAATCTCCCTGTTGTCACACCATATTAAACCTAAATCTTATTTATTTAGTTAGTTAGTTAGTTTATTTATTTATTGAAAGAGAGAGTGAGGACACACACACGAGTGGGAAAGAGGCAGAGAGAGAGCGAGACAGAAATCGCAAGCAGGCTCCACACTCAGGGAGGAGCTGGATACAGAGCTTGATTTGGTGATAGTGAGATCATGACCTGGACTGAAATCCAGAGTCAGACACTTAACTGACTAAGCCACCCAGGTACCCCAAACCTAAATATTTTATTTTATTTTTTTAAATTTTTTTAGTGTTTATTATTTTTGAGAGAGAGACAGATAGAGAGCAAGCACGGAGGGGCAGAGAGAGAGGGAGACACAGAATCTGAAACAGGTTCCAGGCTCTGAGCTTTCAGCACACAGCCCAATGCGGGGCTCGACCTTATGAATCGTGAGATCATGACCTGAGCTGAAGTCCGACGCTCAACCGACTGAGCCACCCAGGTGCCCCACTCAACCTGAATCTTTTAAAACAATTTATCAGTGATTATTCGAATACTATAACTTATATATAGTTGTGTTTCTACCTTCATTATTTTCCTTATATGTTAAAGTGCCATATCCTTAAATGTTTTAATAAAACCGGTCATTTGTTTGCTTTCCAGTTGTACAGTTTCCAGCAAATGTCTTGAGTAAATGCTGTGTGTCAGATATGATGTTAGTGGCAGATCAATTAGGCTGTAGAAGCTTACAGGCAAGTAAGAGAGGCAGACATATATCTTGGCTAATTTTAATATAATGTGAGAAATGCTGTGAATGAGTTGTCCAAGTGCCTTGAAGAAATACATAAGAGCCATTTGGCCCAGTCTGGCATTAAAAGAAGGCTCTGTGTGTTAGATAAACATTAAATTAAATCTTGAAGAAAGAGTAAAAGTCAACCAGGAAAGGAAAGTTTCAAAGGACATTCTAATGGGGGGGGGGGGGGGAGGGAAATACATGAAATTACAATGATAATTATTGGAACCCACTATCTGCTAAAGAGGGAAATATCACTTTTAAGTAAAATGAGAAAGATAGAAAGAAACCTAAGAGATAAACAGGGTATTCTCATCACTTTATATACACTTCTAATTCTCCCAACTGCGCTACAAGGTAAGAACTATACCACAAATTCAGAGAGACTATGGGACTAAATTCATGGTCATTCAGCCACACTTGGAAATGGAATCTGTTGCACGCAAAAAACCCACTGGTACTTCATCTGTGAAACAGAATGGAGGGAGAAGAACTCAGGGGTGCTCTGTTTTCCATAAGCATGGTCTAAGTCGTAGAAGAGACCGAAGAAGCACGGGCAGAAGGTCTTGTATGTTATACTAAAGGATTTAAATTTTATTGAGAGCCACTATTTTTACTTTTCTAAAGTGGAAGAGCAAAATGTTGAAATGTTTCTTTAGAGAAATCATGATCACAGCAGTGTGGAATATTTCCATTATTATCAGATATGTCTGTAAGTATATATATACCCTGTCACATTGTGCTGGGCACTGAACATCATTCTCGGGTGACACACACATTTAAAGGGGGTTAGACTACAGGTAAGAAGACTGGTTTGGAAATACTCAATGGTACTGTAACAGTGCTCTATGGTGACCAATGGCAGCTACACTTGTGGTGAGCACAGCATAATGTACAAAGAAGTTGGATCACTAGTTGCACACCTGAAACTAATGTAGCATTGTGTGTCAATTATGCTCAAATAAAAAAATTATTAAATTAAATTAAATTAAATTAAAATTAAAAATAAAAACATGCAGAAGGAAAAAAAAAGAAAGCCAGTAAGTAGATTGCAACATTGTTGCAATTTCAAACTGCATGGATGCATGATTTTCTCCAGCAGCTGATTCACCTCCCTAGATTTGGGAGTTGAGAAGGTAAATAATAGGATAGATCCAGATTTAGCTTCTATTAGGTCAGATGATGGAAAGATAGTAACGTAAAGGAGCTGCAAGACTTTTTTTTTTTTGAGGGTACGGGTAGTGGATGAGGTATTGAACTAGGGGCTTGGATCTGACTAGGTTGGCAAGGGCAGGAGAGGACTGATGGATAAGAGGGAAACCGGAGGGTGAAAGCACTAGAAGACACCCTAAAGTCAAAAAAGAGGAGGTGGGAACACAAGTGCGAGTGCGCTGGAAAGATGGAGGTTGACTACAGAGTGTGATACTGGAGTTAAAGATGGTTGAAATAGAGAAAGGTTGGTATTGACCCATTTCGGGATATGTTTGCAGATGTTGGGATCTAAAGAAGACTGGAAGTAAAGATCACTGAGGTGAGGAATTCAAGAACTGTGAGATGTCTGGCAAATTTTGAGCACATTTTTGTTAGGGGAGAAAGTCTCGTAAGCCTCATTTCACAGGGAAAAGTACTTCCCAGAATTTATCTATATTCATTCAATCATTCATTCATTCACTCATTCTCTCTCTCACCCCATTTCTCCCCTCCCCCTCTCCCCCATTTGTTTTCCTTATCTTTACTTCTTTCCATCACTATATTAGCACTGAAATATATAACTACAGTCACCAGTAATAAAATCAGTTAATTTATCAGTAAGCCGTTAGGTAATTATGAAAGGACTTGGTGAGTACCCAAATATTACCAAGTACTTCAAGAGAAAGAAGAAATGAGATAGATGCTCTCTTCCCTCAAAGAGACTGCAATCTAGCTAGGCTGTTATATGGCACATACATCTACAAAGTCCTGGATAAGAATACATTTTGTATAAAACTATGAAAGAACTATATGAAAAGAGAGAAAATAATGATATTTATAACAGTTACATGTGGTTTCATTGAAAGGAGGGTGATTTCAATTTGGGATTTGAATTATCTAAGGAGTGAAGAGGCAAGGGAAAGAGACTAAGATATCCAACATCTTGATCTTAATTTTATTTATTTTGCTCCCAACATTTCCCTTTTGTTACAGGGTACTTTCTATCTATTTACAGTATTTTATAATCATGGAAGGTTCTCAATCAGTCTGACCACAGCCATAGCATTAGGGTCTATTATCCCACTGTGTTCCTTTCAGCCATAACCTGGAAGAAACAAGCCTAGATGTGGTTATTTGAAGTAGAAAGTCAATTTGGTAAATGCCAGTAAAAACAGGGCACATTACTGTTTATGTATCTTTTAAAACATTTACTCTAAATTGTTTGACATGAAGTGCTAATCGTCATGCAGATTTTATAGTCCCTCTGTTTTTCCATGAAAACAACACATATCATGTTATTGACCTACAAAAGAATGTTTTTCTGCTAGTACCAATTAATGTAACAACTATTGAATAGACTCTTGTTCTAGAATTCGAGGGATATTAAAAAGCACAATTTGTAATCTCACTACCTGCTATTAAAACTCTCCAATTTCATGCTTTCTCCAAAAGACTGTTTTTGTTTGAAGAATTGCCTTTTACAAACACAAAATATATATTATTAGCCCATCATTGTGATGAAGCAACTTAGTCAGGGACAGGAATCATTCTAGTAAATGGTAAAGCATTCAGATACATGGCCAGGTGTATTATTTCCATTAGCTAAATTATTACAAGTCAATGTGCACATTACAAATAAGACGATATTATGTTAACAAGCCACATGCATAAGCTGTTTAATTTTCTTACAAATAGTGCCTAAAATGAAAGGTTTTCTTTTCAGTATCTGATAGGAAAAAATATATGGATTAAATTCCACTAGATGGCAAGGATCTTAAGGGCAAAGACTGTCTTATTTATCTTTGTATTATTACTACCTGGCATAAAGTAGATATTCAATAAATGACAAACAGGAAATTCTCTAGGTTCTATGCCAGTTCTCTCTTCTATTCCCCAAAGTGATAGTGTAAAACACTAGTTGAATGAGATTTTAAGTATTAGAAGAAAAATAGCATTAGTGATCATACAATTTGTATAATGCTGGATTAAAAAAAAAGTAATGGGTTTTCCCCCATTCAATTACTTAGATACACAAATCTGCAAGAAGAAAGAAAGCAAATACTAAAATTTCTCAAATTTATTTGGCTATAAGACATTATTTTCCCTTCATAGGGTCATTACTATGGGCAAATGGTACACTGTCTTTGGCTGAATAGCCCCAGAAGATCCCAAGACAAGGATAAATAATTTATTTGAGAGATGGTCCCAAAATGCACCAATGGAGGACTAGAGTGGGATGGGGAAGAGAAGGGACCCTATGAAAATTAAATTACCATATGGGATTTTCATCTGGGACGTTAGAGTTTAGTCCTGCTGGCGAACTCTAGGAAATTGTATCATACCTGAGAATTATGCCAACTGAGGGGCTGGGGTTATTTATCCACTAGTTCCTGGCAGTCAGTGGTTGAAGACTGCTTCTGAGGGACATGAACTGCTCCCACAACTTCTGGTCTTCCCCGCATATGGGCTGAGCATGTGCTAAAGGTCAGAGAAACTTTCAGGCCAGAATTGTTCATGCTTATATTAGAAGTCAAAAGGTCAGCATGCACAGGACAGGTACTCAGAGGATACCTCAGGGTTCTGACAGCATCGGCTACATCTACTGAACACACTTCAGGGAAACTCATAGAAGACACTATGATCCATACTAAAATCACACAATATTCACACAAAAAGGTATTGGTTGCCTATCATGACTCTGTACACGTTAAGGGAGTGAAGTCCTATATAGTTAAAATCTAAAATAAATTTTAGGGGCACCTGGGTGGGTCAGTTGGTTAAGTGTCCAACTTCAGCCCAGGTCATGACCTCGCAGTTCATGAGTTGGAGCCCCACATCAGGCTCTGTGCTGACAGTTTGGGGCCTGGGGCCTGCTTCGGATTCTGTCTCCCTCTCTCTCTGCCCCTCCCTTGCTCGCTTGCTTGCTCGCTCTCTCTCAAACATTAAATATATATATTTTTAAAAATAAAATAAATTTTAGGGGCGCCTGGGTGGCGTAGTCGGTTAAGCGTCCGACTTCAGCCAGGTCACGATCTCGCGGTCCGTGAGTTCGAGCCCCACATCAGGCTCTGGGCTGATGGCTCGGAGCCTGGAGCCTGTTTCCGATTCTGTGTCTCCCTCTCTCTCTGCCCCTCCCCTGTTCATGCTCTGTCTCTCTCTGTCCCAAAAATAAATAAAAAAACGTTGAAAAAAAAAAATTAAAAAAAAATAAATAAATAAAATAAATTTTAAAATTGCTATATACAATACCTTTAAACTCTTCCTACGTAACACTTTCTCCCTTTAAAGAATCGAACACATTAACACCATACACAGATTTCAGTTTCAATATTTTTCATTTGTTTAACTGACACCCTAGAGAAGGGACTAATTAACATGACAAATATTAAAAGGGGAGATGAAAGATAAATAAATCAGTTTAACTTACAATATTCTTTTCTTGTACCATTTTTCTCTTTCAACATTAAGGTTCTAGCCTCAAAATGATTTGGAGAGTTACCCCATTTTTGTTATCCTTGGTTGTCGCAGAAGATAGAAATTATCTATTTCATGAATATTTATATAAATCACCTACAAAACTATCTAAACTGGTTTTTGCTTTGGTGAGATACATATTTTAACTCAATTTCTTTAATGATTATAGGTCTAATATGATGTTCTACTTCTTTTAGGGTCAGTTTTATTCGGGTAGATTTTGCTCAGAAAAAGTTTATTTTGTCTCAGTTTTCAAATTTATATGCATAAAGTTTTCCAGAGTATTCTTTTATTATTTTCCAGCCTCTGCTGTATTTGTGACTATTTACTTTTTTTCCTAATGTTTATTTAAATCTTATTTGCCTTGATTAATTTTTCCCAGTTTTGATGATTATTTATTCCTTCAACAAACCAACACTTTGCTATGTTATTTCTTGACTTTTATGTTCTCCTCAGTTGCCTTTTTGTTGTCATTATCTTATTAAATCTTCATTTTTGTTTTAATTTTTTCATACATTAAAAAACTACATCAACCTTTTCTGGTGATTGTGTTCTTGCTTTATCCTTTCTCATTCATTAAACAAAACAAAACAAAACACAATTCTTTATCCTTGTATATTGGGATCTTTTTACAGATTTTTGTTTGATTTCTGTTTAACATGATTAGCCTTTACTTTTTTTTTTAACCTTCCAGATTTTTCCAGACTAGATCGATCAAGTCTTTATCTCATCCCTCTCTACCAGTTGGTGTTATAGGTTCTATTTTTATTCTTTGTAAATATTCTTAAAATTTCTCACATATAATTGCTTAGAGCCTAATGTTATCAGTATCTTTACTCTCAATCAAAAGCATATAAGAACCTTAGAGCTTTAACTCATTTCATCTACTTGCCTACTTGCTGTTGTTATTATTGTTCAGTGTTTTGTGCTACCCTGTTTGATATTCCTATCATTAGTCATTATCATCATTGCTATTTTAGTCAGCCAATGCTTGTTTTACTCACAGATAGCCCAATTTACATTCCTAACATTCCTTGTTGCATTTTAATCCTTCTTCTAGGAATTTTATTTCCTTCTTTAGTTTTTGCCTTTAGTAAAGATATGCACTTGACACAAGCTTTTCTTTTTTGTTTAGTTTTGTCTGGAAATACCTCTGCTGTCCATATTGTATAATAATATTTTATTTAGCTTGACATTTTATATAGAATTTTATATTGATATTTATTTTCTGCTTGATGTTTCTGTCAACAATCTATCACAGTGGTAAAGCATTAGAAATATTTAACATTGATGAAAGAAATTGAAGATGACACAAAAACACGGAAGGGTATGCCATGCTCATGGATTAGAAGAACAAATATTGTTCAAATGTCTATACTACACATTTAATGCAATCTACACATTTAATGCAATACCTATCAAAGTACCAACAGCATTTTTCCCACCGAACTAGGAAAAACAATCCTAAGGTTTGTATGGAACCACAAAAGACCCCGAATGGCCAAAACAACCTTGAAAAAGAAAAGCAAACCTGAAGACATCACAATTCTGGACTTCAAGCTGTATTACAAAGCTGTAGTGATCAAAACTGTATGGTACTGGTACAAAAATAGATACATAGATCACTGGAACTGAAGAGAAAACCAAGAAATAAACCCAAACTATATGGTCAGTTAATCTTTTGACAAAAATTAAATGAATATCCAATGGGAAAAAGACAGTCTCTTCAACAAATGGCTTTGGGAAAACTGGACAACAACATGCAAAAGAATGAAACTGGACCACTCTCTTATACCAAACATAACAATAAATTCAAAATGGACTAAAGACCAAAATGTGAGGCCTAAAACCATAAAAATCACAGAGCCAAGCACAGGCAGTAACCACTTTGACATCGGCCTTAACAACTTCTTTCTAGATGTGTCTCCTGAGGCAAAGAAAACAAAAGCAAAAATAAACTACTGGGACATCATCAAAATAAAAAACTTCTGCACAGCAAAGGAAACAATCAAAACTAAAGGGCAACCTATGCCATGGGAGAAGATATTTGCAAATGACATATCTGATAAAGGGTTAATGTCCAAAATATATAAAGAACTTATAAAACTCAACACCCTCAAAAAACCCAAATAATCCAATTGAAAATGGGCAGAACACATGAACAGATCATTCTGCAAAGAAGACATCCAGATGGCCAACAGACACATGAAAAGATGCTCAACATCACTCATGACCAGGGAAATACAAATCAAAACTACAATGAGGTATCACCTAACACCTGTCAGAATGGCCAAAATCAACAACACAGGAAACAACAGATGCTGGCGAGGATGTGGAAAAAGAAGAACCCTTTTGCACTTTTGATGGGAATGCAAACCAGGGCAGCCAATGTGGAAAACAGTATGGGGTTTCCTCAAATAGCTAAAAACAGAACTACCCAGTGATCTGGCAATTGTGCTACTAGGTATTTACCCAAAGAATACAAAACTACTAATTCAAAGGTATACATGCATCCCAATGTTTATAGTAGCACTATCTATACTGGCCAAATTATGCAAGCAGCACAAATGTCCACTGATAGATAGATGAAGAAGTTGTATATACATACACGGAATATTACTCAGCCATAAAAAAAAAAATGAAATCTTGCCACTTGCAACAACATGGATGGAGCCCGAGAGTATTATGCTAAGTGCAATGAGTCAACTAGAGAAAGACAAATACCATGTGATTTCACTTATATGTGGAATTTAAGAAACAAAACAAATGAATAAAGAGGGGGAAAAAAGACAGAGGCAGACCAAGAAACAGACTCTTAACTATAAAGAAAAACTGATGGTTACGAGAGGGGAGGAGGTAGGGGGAATGGGTGAAATAGGTGATGGGGATTAAGGAGTATATTTTTGTGATAAGCACCAGGTGTTGGATGGAAGTGTTGAGTCACTGTATTGTACAGCTGAAATTAATATTACACTATATGTTAACTAACTGGAATGGCAATAAAAACTTAAAAATGCGTATTGCCTTTAAAATCAGGGAGGGAAGATGATACTTGCTGCACAACTTTTATTCCACATATTTCTGGTTTAGTATCATAAGAAAAAACTAAGTATTTAAGAATTAGAAAAGAAAAAGCCCAAATTTTATCATTCATAAATGATATGAATATTTATGTAGGATATGTAAGCAAATTTAGAAGAAAAGGTATTAGAAAAAAATTTTTAAGTTCTGAGGAAATCACGGACCTAGGTGTAAAAGTTAAACTTTAATAATTTTAGAAGATAACACTGGAGAATAGATTAATGACCTCAGAATAAAGATAATTTTCTAGAACAAAATACAATGAGACCAAACCATAAAGGATAAGATTGGTAAGTATTTAGAAGGCAGTGAAATCTTAAACTTCTTTCCAAGAAAAATATCATAAAGTGAAGAGATAAGCCACTTACTAAAAGATTTTCATAATCTTATAATTGATAAAAATCAGAATCCACCTTATATAAAACATATCTACAAAATAATGTAAAATGGAAGCAACCCAAGACAAAATGAGCAAAGACTATGAACCAGCAATTCACAGAAGATGAAACCAAATGGCCAATAAATGTGTTGGTGACAATTCTTCCCTCCCCTGAAATAGTTATATGCCTATGTCATAGTCTCATACTTATATGCCTATGTCATAGGGAATGTCAGATTCCACTGAGTGCCTCACTTTGGTCAATGGGACATAAGCAGAGTTATCACAAGCAAAACATGAAATATCCTTGACCCGTGGGGTTTGCACTCCTGTGCTCCTGATTTTGATGCAAGAAGAGAACCACTAGATGCCTCACTGGCCCAAGGAGGATAAGAGACACTTGGAATAAATGTGGATCCATGGGCCTGAATCCTGAAGCAGAGCCATACCAGTTAGCCTGCAGACCACAAAAAATAAATGATTGCCTCTAAGTTTTGGGGTGGTTGGTCGCCCAATATTGTGTTAGCAATAGCCACCTGATATATATATAAAAAGATAATCAACTTTCCAACTAATATGGGAAGTACAGATGAAGTCACAGTGATGAACCATTTCCTATCGGTCAGATTAGTATTCCACAACACTGATGTACAACACTGTGGAGAGTAATTTGACAATTCTGTGCAATGTTGAAACATTACAACTCTAAATATGTAGCCAAGAAATCTATGCATTTGTGCACAAGGAAACATCTATAAAGAATGTTTATTAAAGCATTGCTTGTTATAGCACTTTTTAAAAAATCTATCCATCAACAGGAAAATGGATAAACATGTTGTAATATGTTCACATTATAGAAAGCAGTGAAAATGAATAAACCATAGTTATGTACATCAGCACTAAGAAAATCTCAAAAACAACAGCGGGTAATAAAAAACAAGCTTCAGAAGAACACATAAAATGTGATTCTACTTAGATACTGTTCAAAGCCATGTAAAACAACCGTATTTTCTACAGATACTATTTGTTCATCTTCACATAAATATAGCAAATCTAGAAGGCAGTATGAGAAATATTATAATAAAATTATACAAGGGCTTTATTGAATCTGGTTATTTCTTCAAAAAGAAAAAGTGTACCTAACAAAATGATAAGATCTGACAAAAAATGGGTGGTGGATACACAACTGTTGGTCATGATATTCTCTGGACTTTTCACTACGACTTAACATTTCATAATTTAAAAGAGTTTTGAATTATGAGGTAAAACTCCTTTTTCTGAGGCCAGCTCTGCCATTAACTGGCTATGTGACCCTTGGCAAAACCTAAGGCCTCTATAGACCTTTGTTTCCTCATCTACAAAATAAATGTGTTGAACTACAAGACCTTTAAATTTCCTTGCACCATTAAAATTGCAGATTACATTAATTTTTAAACCTCGAATTAACTGCCTATTTTGATCCATTACTCTGGGCAGAATTCACAATATCCACTTGTACATGCAAAACCATCAACAGAGTCCTGTGACCTCAGACAATTAGCTCAGCTCAAGAAATACCAACTCAACTGTGGAAGGAACTGTGCCTCATTCCAAGATTATGAAGTCTCTGAAAGTAAGAATGTTTTAAAAGGTCTTCGTGATGGTCTTGATGACTAGGAAACTGTTCACATTGTTGTAAAAGTTACAGAACCACAAAACAAAACAAAACAAAACAAGTCATCATCCTACAGAAAAGAATGAGAACAACATCCTTATGAATGTTTTATGGAAATCTGTATATATCCGTAACAGGACCCATCCCACAGCCCAATCTTCTATTCCACTGTGACACAATTGATGGACAACTGTGATAATTCGAAAAATGTGACAGGCGGGGGTTGGCAAAGTACAGAACTAAATTGGTATCATTTTTCTACTGTTAGAGAAAAGTTTCACTCTTGATAAAAAGGACATATTAAACCTAAGGATTAAAATGAATTTTCCTAATAGATTCGTGAGTTCAGTAGCAATAAAGTATCATTCTTCCCCCCCCCCTCCCAGGTGCATTTTGTGTTCCTAACTCCTTTGTTACAAATTATTGGGAGAAAATAGAGTTCTCTGGCTACCGAATATATTATACCTAAAAGTTTCCACATGCAGTGTACGAATAACAAAGCTATTTATACTACTGTCTTGGCTTTCAGACCTTCTGACATAGAGGACTGCTGTTCTAAAATGTGTTTTAAGCTCCAAATTTCCTGCAAATAAGGTTATGAAGCCAAGGAAACCAGGTTTTCTGGAATTAACTTTCACTGGTTTCCTGGAGACAACCATCTGCAAACACCTATACATGGGCACTTGATGAAAATTGCATCGCATACTGTAGCCATGTAATAAGATGTTCTCATGGTTAATAAATATGGTTTGTAAGAGATGCCGGACTTCAATTGTTATTATTCAATAAGGGCATAATTGATGCTCATCTTGGTCACAGTAGCTGAAAAATCTTGAGAGTATCTGATGAGTGGCCCCCTCCCGGTGCATTTAAGAGTTTAAGCCTTCTGCTTTGAGAGACCTTATCCATTAGGATCAACCAAGAACTTTACTGATGAAAGGAACACCCTGTGGAGAGGACCGCTGTGCTCTCCCCTTCACAGCAATGCCACCCTATTCCATCCAACATTTACATAGCAAGCAACGCAAACACACAGTATCATGCAGCACCTAGCGAGAATATAAAAGGGGAAAAAAAACAGTAAACAGCTGATATGCCCAACTTCCTCCATTTGGGAACAGTCATTTATCATTGCACAAGAGAACGCTGATCCCCTCAAAGCTTTTTGAACTTTTTTTTTTAGGTTTTACTTATTTTTGAGAGAGAGAGAGAGAACAACCGGGGCAGGGGCAGAAAGAGAGAGAGGGAGGGAGACCTAGAACCCGAAGCAGGCTCCAGGTTCCAGGCTCCAAGCTGTCCGCACAGAGCCCGATGTGGGACTCCCAACTCACAAACCAGGAGATCATGACCTGAGCCACCAGGCACCCCCACCTCAAAGCTTTTTCAAACTTCCCATCCTCTACCACATTCCTGCTCACAGTGGAGGAATGCAGCCCTTCAAACCACTGCCATGCAGGTGACCTCTCTAATTCATCAGTTTGTTCTTAAGAAGGGAATGCCTTCATTCCATTTGTCACTAAAACATTTTATCCTTTTTGAATGTGTAACTGCTCATAAAGTATCTGAATAGTATTAAAGAAGAGTTGAGGTTAATAGTTATGAGATGTGAAGAGGTAAATCTTTCCTCCTGTTGCCGCCTACCCCTCTCGCCAGACATTGAACTTCCATTCCCTCTAACTACTGTTATGCTTCCTGAAGAAGGAAGACACAGCTCAACAAGGAGATTCTTATTCTGCGTGTTGGAAATGCATGTAAGAAACTCAGGAGAGAGACCAAAGATTATAATATAAGCCTAGAAGGAGCACCTGAGGGGCTCAGTCAGTTGGTTGAGCGCCTGGCTTCTCCTCAGGTCATGATCTCACAGTTCATGGGTTAGAGCCCCACATCAGGCTTTGTGCTGACAACACAGAGCCCACTTTGGATCCTCTGTCCCCCTCTCCCTGCTTGCGCTCTCTCTCTCTCTCAAAAATAAACATTATAGGGGCGCCTGGGTGGCTCAGTCGGTTAAGCGTCCGACTTCGGCTCAGGTCACCATCTCGCGGTCCCATGAGTTCGAGGCCCGCGTCGGGCTCTGTTTTGACTGCTCAGAGCCTGGAGCCTGTTTCAGATTCTGGGTCTCCCTCTCTCTCTGACCCTCCCCCGTTCATGCTCTGTTTCTCTCTGTCTCAAAAATAAATAAACATTAAAAAAAAATTTTTTTTTAATAAAATAAAATAAACATTATATATATACATGCCTACGAGTCACCTCCCTGGGGATAATCACTGAAAATCCAAGAGGAGAAAAGCATTCCTTTCACTCATGCTTCCATAAAAGATTACATGGACAGTTGTGTTGGCTCATAGGACCAAAGGATACACCAGTTGGTGCCTCACAGTTCAGGTCAGTGCAAATTCTATCAAAACAAAAGCAAGTGACTGGCGTCTGCCTTAGAATGGATCATAACACACTGCTAAATTTCTTCAACCAAATATACATCAGAAACAAAAGCTAAATCCTTTTTACAGACTTTTGGCTGAAAGAGGGAACTTCCATGCTAGTCAAACTAGCGGAAGTTGTATGCCCTGCTCTTGCTTAATTAAGGTCCAGATTCCTGCCATCGGTGCTCCAGTGAGTCATCCGCATCCTGCCTGATTTACTCGGTGACGGTTGACCCAGTGCCTTGTGTACATAAAAGAATGATGAATCTGAAGCATATCGCGTCTTTGTAGCCATCTCATCAATTTTAAAAGTGCATTTGAATGGTAAATAAGATAGCATTTAAGATGGTTATCGTCATAGTTTCATTCTCAAACACTATTCTTACATAGGACAGACAAACAGCAATGATGGAATGTGTTAGGAAGAGGCCTTTTATACCAAACACAGTCTCTTTTTCTGTAACATTTGAATACTTGATAGATTGACATAAAAAAGGTTGTTCAAGTCAATAAAAATAATTCTGCTATGTGGAACTTTTAAAAAGAACATTCTAATTTTCTTAAACCCTCATCAGAAATGTATCTCTATGAACAATATGTCACGTGGTATTTATGCATGTGAAATATTCACCACAATATTGGGTATGTGAACATAAATATTAATGGTGTAATACAAAAACAATTCTATTGATTAAAAGTTATCCTCCCTTCTGAGGATATACTCAGTACTATCATTATGCCTATTTAAGTGACTACCATCACTACTGAAACCACAAAGTAGAATTTAAAATTTTGAAAATGTCTATATTCTAACCAACTATGAATGAAGTCTCCAGCTTCGGATTTAGTACCAGTACATTTGCAGGCTTGTTTTGTCATTCCATTTGATTTTATGTTATTTTTAACTCTTCCCTATTACCTTCTACTATACAAAGGCAGCTGTGTTCCCAAATATGTTCAACTTCACAGTTACATTGTAATTTTGTCTAAGAAAAAAAAAAAAAAGATGCAAATAAAACACAGGCAAAAGAAATCTTGGTAAAAAAAAAAAAAGTGAATGCACAAAGATGTTCCTCAATTAAATATTTGCATGAGGATACTACAGAAAGTTTTGAGGACATTTGTCCATTTCAAGCCCTAGAGAACAAAGGACATTAAACATAATTTTAAAAACATAATTATCTTTTATGACTCATAACTAGGCAGAAGTTGAAGGAGTAAAACTAACTAGAAAACTAAACCAAGATATTGACGTATCACTATTTACAACTGAACATTTGTGTATGTAATATAATAGTTATAAAATCAATAAGTGAAAATAAATATAAGTTAAAAAAACTAAATGGATGTTCAAATCCTTAGTCTTATTAACAAGCATTGTGATCTGGGGCAAGTTATTTAATTTCTGTCTTCTCACCTATAAAGCAAAGATAATGCATGACAAGTAACTGTATCATAAGATTCTTAGTTGAAAAAATAAAAAAGGAAAAGAAACAGAAGCCAACTCTAGCTAGTTTAAGCAAAAAAAAAAAAGTAATTTGTTAAATGTTTTCAAGTGACTACACCAGCTACAAGAGAACCAGAACAACAAACATAGATGCCATTTAGCCAGAACCAGGGCTCTAAATCAGACTGTAAAAAGGCTGGAGACAGCACTGCTATTCCCACTGCACATGGACACAGTGATTTGCATTGACAGCATCAAAATCACCGGACACAGGATGCTGTTGTTAGTACCTCTGTCACTGCTACCTCTGAGAAACTGGATGTATCTTCCATCATCTAAACCAGAACAGATTTTGTAGGATATCTTCTTCTGGCAGAGTCAGCTTCAAAGACTGGCATGGGTATATCCAACTGGCAGAACCTGAGTCACATATCTGTACTTCGCTACAATGAAGTCAGAGAAATAAGTTTCTGGTTCCCATAATGAGGGGCCTACTCACTGGGTTGAAAGTCCCATAAATTTAAATAGGATTCAAAAAAAAAAGAGAAGACAAAAGGAATGGAAAAGATCCATGACAGTCCACTCCTTTGGCATGTCAACTTTCTCATACATTCTTCCTCCTTATATATAAACTTTCAAGCAAATACATCCATTATTGGTTCCAGTTCTAAGCCAGGATCTCTGGGATAAGATTATTCCTCCTTCACTTTACCATCCCATCTTGAATAGGATGTAACCTATGGATTATAAAAATTGCCATCAGCATAACTCCATATAAAATCACAGGGGACAAGCAAAGGGTTAAAAGACGAAAAAGTATGTGTGCTTAAATACATACATTTTTCACATCAGTCCATTTTTCTTCAAGTCATAAAGCTCTAGTTGATATTTATGATTTTTCTTTTACAATATACATTGCACATTTTTGTTCTTGAACCAGCAACACAACTGGTTGTTGCCTTCAGCTGATGAGATGACACCAAACTATCCCTCAGAGATCTGCGTCCTGAATGAATGAAGCTGCTCCAGTCATCCATCAACACGCACCACTGTGCAGGGAAGTACTTCAAGGCACTCCAGAGGATCCTTGGTTTCATCCATTCTCTATCCTTTCCTCCCTGCCTTCACTGATTAACAGCGACTCTATTTCTCTTAGATAATCCAAACCAATTACCCCTACTATAACATATAGTTTGCCTGTGAGTACGCTAGCAGAAAAAGCTAAGAGTAGTGTCGGTTTTCTCCAAATAAAGAAACCACATCTGGAGCAGCAGCTTTAATGAGCATCGTTGTCTTATTAAGTGTGTCGCAATCTACTCACATTCTTAAAATCCACCAGTCCTGTGTATAGGCTAGATAGGTGAATTGAATGGCCATGTGGTAGAATAACTGCTCAGTTAGCTGCAAGTTATTGATGAGGGCACTCATCTCTGCAGTCCTTTCAGAAATGTGAAGTAGCTTTTCTATTGTGGTATGGAGAAGTAATTTGAGGGACTTCTGCTTGCTCTTTCCGACAATGATAGCTCTCACTCCGTATGTTAATAAACCAATAAGGGTATTCTGCTAACTGCTGAATATTTGTATTCCAACTTTGGATTCTGAACCTGGGACATTAACTAATAGGTGGGTTTATGAACTCACTGGGATCATGTGAGAGACAAAACATCATTAATCACCCGAGTTCCATAAGCCACTAGTCTCACTGGTGAACCACAGTGGTAGAAAAAAGCTATGACTAAAAAGCCCTTCAAGGATCTTGGTTTTCAAAGCCATGGTGGAGGGCATATTCTCTGGGTCAACCTGGGAGTCACAGTTAAGGGGTAGCTGAGCGTTTTGTACGTAATAATTCCTATCTCCCAAAGCTTTTGCATGCCTTTCTCTACAGTTCACTAAGAAAGTTCTGACATCTCATTTTCCTTTAACGTGTGAAATTGTTGGGTCTACATTTCATTTAAACAACCAAACAAATCGCTAAGGACACTCTCATTGCTTATGTTAACACACCAATACCGGAATCTCTGGTTGGCACACATGCATCAATAAATTCAGTCTAGACCAACATAGCATTCTTTCCACCTTGGGCTACCATAGTTAAGATTCATTTCCATACATATTATTTATATTTCTGCCAATACAAATTATCAACATCTTGCAATTTTTGATGTCTTTGGTGCTCCTCTCAGATCATCTCTTGAACCTGCCTCCTTGGAACCTTTTTGTAATCGAGTTCTGTTATAGACCTAGAAACTATGAGATATGGAGGAGTTGGGCAGGATCAACATTTCTCTATAAGACCTGAGGAGAATTTATTACAGATTCTTCAAGTAAAAGAAAACTAACTTCATCAGGTAAGAGAAAAAGGATATTTCTACTGGGAAGGGAGGCTCAGAAGAATTTGAAATAAGCTCAGATGACCCCATGTCAATCTTTAAGGTTCTACTCTTTCCCAGCTAATGCCCAGCTTTAAAATGCAGTATCTTCTGAGGCTTTGAATTCAATTTGTGTTGTAATTCAGCCATCCATAGGATCTAGACCATGTGGTATATGAGATAAATACTTCTTTCAAGGCAATCAAGAAAGATTTCTGAGTCTCCACCCAAGCCTTAACCTGTAAATATAAGGCACCAATTCCATCATTTTCTTTGTCTAAGTTCTCCAGCAACTTAGGGACCTGTGTTCCCCTCAACAATTTAAAATATCCTGCTACACCTCTGCTTACGCTTGGCATGAACCTTAGGAACTATGGATATAACTAGCGTATAAAATTGACTAGTCTCGGGGATATAAACACAAATCAGTCTTATTTTCTCTAAGACTTTGAAATTTACTTCCTGGAGAAATTTTCTCCTATTGTTAGAGTCTACTAGGATTCAGATACTGTCCTAAGCATGTTACAAATATTAACTGAGTGAATCTTCATAATATAAGGCAGTAGTGACTATTATTATTCCCAATTTACAGAGAATGAAACTGAAGCCAGGAGCAGTTAAGAAACTGGCCCAAGATAGGGGCGCCTGGGTGGCGCAGTCGGTTAAGCGTCCGACTTCAGCCAGGTCACGATCTCTCAGTCCGTGAGTTCGAGCCCCGCGTCGGGCTCTGGGCTGATGGCTCGGAGCCTGGAGCCTGTTTCCGATTCTGTGTCTCCCTCTCTCTCTGCCCCTCCCCCGTTCATGCTCTGTCTCTCTCTGTCCCAAAAATAAATAAAAAACATTGAAAAAAAAATTTAAAAAAAAAAAAAAAAAAGAAACTGGCCCAAGATCAACACAGCTGGTAAGCAGTCCATCTGGGATCCAACCCCAGGTAGTCATTTGGTTACAAAGTCTAGTGCTTTTAATCACCACATCATGCTGCCCCTTGAAAGTGAAGTCACTACTTCTGCCGCCATCAGGCAGGAAGAGCAGTGCCATCCCCACGCTGGGCACCGGGCGCTACCACTGAAGGCCCTGCCACCACTTCCTTGGGAAAATGCACAGGCAGCAATATCTACTGCCGTGCAAGCAGAATGGATTTCATTTTGCACTTTTATTGTTTTCATCACTGGCTTCTGACTGGTAGAGCCTAAGTCAGATGGTCAAATCCCTATACTGTAATGAAATGGAAGATGGGGAAAAGATGAATATTTCTATAGTGGGAGGTAGAGACTCACTGGAGTTAGAATTCACCAAATATAAGAAGGGCACAAATGTCCAGGAAAAATGGCATATGTCTTCTATACAACACCTAACACTGTGTCTTGCACAGATGTAGACACACACGAAATAGGAACAGTAATGATTATTCCCATTTGTTACATACAGCAGGGAATGTGCACTCTTATATGGTATCTAGATCTTATTGTAATGAATCCACATTTCTTTATGCCTTTAACTTCACAAAATGAGTCTTCTGTCCATACTTTCCAGTAACACAGAGGAATATGTGTGTGTTATTTCTTTCATTAACATTCACCACTTCACCAAGCCTACACTGTCACAGACCAAAAAAAAAAAAAAAAAAAAAAGATCTAAAAATACATCAACCCACATGCTTTTGAACAAGAAAAACGGGTTCTCTCTCTTTCCCATGGTGATTCCCTCTCCTCCACACTTCTCAGAATGTTGGTCTAAATTTAGGTTTAAATGATTTCTCAGGGTGCAATGTATTCCAAGATATTATCCACATGTTCATGTTCTCCTCAAATCCCTATTAATGGAAACAGACCCCAAATTAAGGTTCTTAGACATAGAAGATAACTTTAAGTTTTAACACGTCTTTGCAATTGGTGACTCAAGCATTAGGGAAAACTCATACTGCAACAGAAATAACGGAAGAACTAAAATGTTTACGTGTGTTTAGGTGTAAATATATGCACACTAACTAAAGAGAGAAACCAAAAACACAAAAAAGGAAACATGCATATTCCATTGTAAGGCATCATGAAGAATGTTACTGAATCAGATGAAAAGTTAAACCAACTTGGTAATTCTGTCTCCAGGGCAGCAGTAACAGTTCCCTCCAGAACGTGGTCAATTTGCCAGACCCACTTGAACCTTACAGATCCTACATTAAAAAGTAGGTAGCATATCTATAGGAAAATGTGTTCACACTCATTCCAATATCACTAATTAATTTAAACCCAAAGGATTATCAAGACACTACAACAGGAACAGGACTTCAAAGTCACACTGAGAATATCACATGACTTGAGAAACAACCAACCCTTGAAGGCCTTGAAAGCATCTCCATCACTGCGTATTGCAGCTGCCTCCCACAGGATGAACAAGGGAGCAGCCTAAATAATTTCAAGGGAGCACTTAAAGAGGCCAGAGGTATGTGTATTCATTGTCATTTCTCCTGGGGGAGCAGCTCTATACATAGCTCCTTATCATTCACAATCACACTGCTTATGCAGAAAAGATGACCTGGGCAGAACCACAATGTGCCAAGAATTCTTTTCACATCTTGCTCCTTACCACTCTCTCCCACCCTCAGCCTCCCTTTCTCCTAACTCCATCACACATGATACCCTTGACCTACTCAGAGCCTTCCTCCACGGTGCTACCCTAGATCCTGAGGTCAGTGCCTGCAGGAACACTCTTCCCTTCCCTCTCTGTCTTTAGAACCATTCCCTTAGGGCCTTGCTCTCTGCTCTTCTAGAACAGTGGGTAAACTAATACATTAATGAGAGGTAAATTATTAGTGGCAAATAATGCCCTGGTAAATTACTTCTCTAGAATAGCTGCATCCTAAAAGGAAATGCCTGAATTTTCACATGGTCTTCCCTGATTCCTCTGGGTTAGATTTCTCCATTCATTATTATCTCACTTAAATGTGACATTTTTCTTTTCTTTTTTAAACGTCTATTTATTTTTGAGACAGAGAGAGACAGAGTGTAAGTGGGGAAGGGGCAGAGAGAGAGGGAGACACGGAATCTGAAGCAGGCTGCAAGCTCTGAGCTGTCAGCACAGAGCCCGACGTGGGGCTCGAACCCACAAACTGCGAGATCATGACCTGAGCCGAAATTGGACACTTAACTGACTGAACCACCCAGGCGCCCCAAATGCGACATTTTTCTGTATTACATTATAAAATTTATGAACATGTCAATCTCCAGTCTCAGATTATAAGATAGGAGAGGGCAGCTGCAACAAATTTTATATCCTGCAAACATCCAGCAAAGAGTTTTATCAACTCTATGAATAAAGCCTGACTGAACAAGCTGGTTTTTCAGAGTACCTCAAGTCACACCATATAGCACGCCTCCTACTCTAGCCTGGTATGAAATCCATTCTGGAATTAGGCAGTGGGTGGAACTGACATTTGGACCTCCCTGCCTCTCTCTTTCCTCCACAGGCAGTGAAGCTTCTCTTCCCCATCTGGCATACAGACTATTCAAAGTTGGGGTGACATGAATGGGGAGACCGTGAGGAAAAGAATGCTCAGGAAGTAATAAGGTTCTTTACAAAAGACTTCAGGGAAAAGAAGAGAGTGAAGTTGGATACTGTTCTGCAATTTTTTGCTTCTAGGAAACTAGTGAAAATGATGAAGTGGAAAAAACAGGTGCTATAAAAAGTGCCAAATTATTCCTCGCCGCTCATGTTGTTCAGCAAGACCATATCCAACAGGCTACTGAGTCATAGTTTTCCTGGTTGTGAAAAAATGATGTCATAAGAAATTACCCCCACAGAGCTGGTCAGTCACTCAACTCGGAAAATAAAATCGACAAGATTCCCATAGCACGGCATATGGTATCATGTTACCAAACAGAAGACACTGCTGAAATAAGGTATGCCGTTTACATTTTTAAAAATCCCATTATTGGGGCGCCTGGGTGGCTCAGTCGGTTGAGCGTCCGACTTCAGCTCAGGTCACGATCTCACGGTCCGCGAGTTCGAGCCCCACGTCGGACTCTGGGCTGATGGCTCGGAGCCTGGAGCCTGGAGCCTGGAGCCTGCTTCGGATTCTGTGTCTCCCTCTCTCTCTGCCCCTCCCCCGTTCATGCTGTGTCTCTCTCTGTCTCAAAAATAAATAAACGTTAAAAAAAAAAATTAAAAAAAAAATCCCATTATTAAGAGATATGCTTATTTCTATTCACATATGTGTGTTTGGAGGAAATATGCACATTCTAAAATTAAAGCTACCAGATCCAATGACAAGATATAGGTAGTTAATAGTACAAAGAAGAGAGAGAAAGAAGGAGAGGAGGAGCGGGGGGGGGGGGGGGGGGGAGAAGAGATAAGGAAGAGGAGGAAAGAAAGACACTAGATAGAGTATCTTTAAGCATGTAAAGTATTTCTAAAATCAAGAATTCCTACCTTTTAGACACACGTCTGTCATTTTTTAACTGGCTGAATTCTTCCCGAAAAGTGCTACAAACTTTTAACACATAATCTGCACCTGTGGTGAAGGCAAGCCTCTCCTCTGGAAATGGTGAAAGGGTGGTCAGCTTTCCTACTCAGCTACTAAGTGCATCAAGGAACACTGAAAATGCACCACTCTGTCCAGAGAGGTCTATCTAGCATTCCAGAAAACTTGGAAATAGAGATTTTAAAAAATGTGAGGAAAGCTCTGTGGTTGAAAGGCAATGAATACAACTTGACATTCTAAATAAACAATCTATCTAGAGGTGGGGGGGGAGGCCAATTCTTAAGGAATCCATTTATTCATCCTTTTATTCACCCATCCATTAATTCACATATCCTTCTATTCACTCATTCAACGAGTGCTTATTGAGAGCCTCTACATACCAGGCTCTGGAAATACTATACTGAATAGAGCAAACACAGTCGACAGGGTATACATTTTTCATTCCATAGTAAGGTTTTGCTTTTGCTCTGAGAGAAATTACGGAGAAATAATATATTTTGGTCTTGTCATTAAACGGCAAAATATAGCAGACACCTGATGAACCCCTCAGGGATATTAATTGGACTTTGTGTCACTAGGAATGTGATAAATTGATACAACAGAATATACTTCCATTAATTATAACTTGCCTCCCTCATGAATATTTCAGAACTCACTCTTTTAACAGGAAATGGGGGCAAAAGGAACAGAATTTTAGAAAACAAAATTTCTTAAACTAAAAGATATATAAAGGGAATTCATCTCCTCTTCAGTCTCAAGCAAATCATTCACAGGTCAAAGGCGACAAAGAATTATCAAACTTTGTTTCAGTCTCGAAGGATTTTACATTGTAGATGTTAGGTTTCAGAAGAAGTGGACACCTGAGAGTCTTCCAAAAATCATAAACAAGCAAAAATAAGACTATGCCTTACAAACATGCAGGTTGTCCTGACACCCTTCACATACTGCTTTCCAGCCACGCTGCCTCGCAAACTGATTTTACATCTCATATATCTCTTTTAATGAACTTAACCCCCAGATCATGTCTGTCTACTAAGTGAAGCTTAAAAATCTAAGGCCAGATAGTGGGTGCTTTTTTAACCAGAAATTCTAGCAGTGAAAACAAACGTGGTATCTGTGTAAACACTCTCCCTCCTGGCTTTAGATGGTCTCCAGTACTCTATCCAAACACTTCTCATAGCCCTAACGTGGTGCTTTGTCACCCTTAGGGAGGTTTCCCCTATCCCCACGCCCCCAACATTTCCCGTGTTCCTCCCAGCATTTGGAGTGAGTTTTCCCTCGCTCTCCACACATCCAGTGTCACCTCTCCCTTCCAAGGTCTAACTCAAATGCTATTGCCCATAGACCCAAGGTACAGACCTTGGTTCAGGCCTGGTCAGGTTAACAATGCTTCCTCTATCATCTCTAATTCCCATATGACTTTAGTTTGTACTCCACATGTTGATGCTGGGCCAAATATTGACAGCCTCTGTTCTCTGAAGACGAGGAGCTACTTTAATCAGTTACTAAAATATTATAGCACAGAAACACTTGGCCCAACATATGCCTAAGTGTTAGAAGGAAAGTGAGTCCTCAACTTGTTAAAACACAACAGGAAATACAGAAACGAAGAGGTGAAGGGTCTTCTATTCTTCCTTGTTCAAGGTGATTTGTCCTTGCTCCAAGTATGATCTAACTTAATTAGTGAATTATTCACACTAAACGTGCCCTAAGAAATTATGAAATAAGCAAAGTTTGCCCACAATGCTTCTCACCTTTCCTTTTTAACCTAGACTCTGGGTTACTTTTTCTTCCCAGAGATCACAAAGGAGAAAGAGTAATTGCCGTCAGGATCAGGTAAACTAAGTTACTCTCCTGAATGTAGTCTTGAGCCAAGGATCAGGATCAGGAGAGATCTCCTTTGCTTTGCCAGGCCCCAAGTTAGAGAGCAAATTTTCTCTGGATAACGATGCGTAACTGTTGGTATGTTCACTGCAGTGACATTAGGCAGAAAGAGTTTCCAATAAAATCATCCCATTTCCTATTGAAGGTAGCATTATGGAACAATAATAGCTAAGATTATTTAAACCTTTGCATATGATAGTGCATTTAATCCTCTTGATCCTTTAATGCAGATCATGCTTTCAATGTCTATCCACCTTTGCCCCACACAACCCTGGTCTATGGACAACACAACAGCCAGAGTGAGTTGTTAATACCTTAAGTCAGACTATGTCACTGCTCTGTTCAAAACCCCTCAGTAATACCCAGTCTCTCTGCTAGTAAAAGCCAAAATGTTTACAATGGCCTTCGAGATCCTCCAGGGTCGGACCCTCTCTTCTCTCTCTGACTTCACTTCCTACTACTTTTTGCTCCCCTGCTCCACTCCAACCATCTGGGCCTTTTAGCCCAGATCTTCAAACACAGTAGGCACCTCTCTCCCCGGGGTCCTTGCTCTATTTCATAGGCTCCAATGACATCTTCCCAAAGGGACCATCCTTTTGAAATTGCAATACCTATTTCCATCCCCACAGTATTCCCTGTTCCCTTTATTCTACTTGATTTTCCCCCCTAACAGTTATCATCATCTCAGATACTACATTATTTGTTTGTTTGGGGGCTTGTTTCTT
Source organism: Neofelis nebulosa (assembly GCF_028018385.1). Taxonomy (NCBI): domain Eukaryota; kingdom Metazoa; phylum Chordata; class Mammalia; order Carnivora; family Felidae; genus Neofelis; species Neofelis nebulosa. The sequence continues at coordinate 69,138,329 of NC_080785.1, read as the reverse complement.
TATTGGGTTTTATTTATTGTTTTAACCCCTGCACTCTGGAATATAAGCTCTGCCAGGATCAGGGTTTTTATGTTTTGTTCTCTTGAATTCCTAGTGTTAGAACAGTGCCTGGAATACAGTAGGCATTCAGTAAATATTCACTGAATGATTGTGTGAAAGTAATTGAGGTACAGAGAGATTGAGAAATTTGTTTAAGGACACACAGCCAATGAGAAATGGGATTTAAACCATCTCTGCATAATCCAACCTCTAAATAACAGCAGAGTGTTCAAGCTGAATCCCTTGGAAGCAGACCCTGATGCCAAGATTTATGTACAAGTGGTATATTAGGCAAATATTCCCAGGAGGAATCTATAAGGGAGTGGAGGACCAGGCAAGGAAGAGGAGGGAGTCAAGAAGGTAAGGCCTCAGTCCTGAAAAATAGAGTTTCTGCCTGATCCCATAGGGGACCTCTGGAGTATAAGTCACACCTCGACTCAGAGGAGTCCTAGTCAGACCGAAAGCAAAGAGATGAGCTTAGTGGCCCTTCATTTGGCAGTTGTTGGCCAAGGGCTGGGAGATGGATAAGGTACTGAAGCACTTCCTTCTGGCTCTCTGTGCATAAGGGCAAAGAAGTTGTTCCAGTAGCCTGACAACGATTAGGGTTTAGAGGGGAAAGCACACCACAGGGTAGGAAGCCTTTGGAGTGGAGGGACAGCACTAACACATGTGCTACGGTGGTCCTTCCATGTCCCTCCTAATGCCTAAAATCATGTCCCAACTCTAGGTCATGGCCTAAGACTCCACATAATCTAGCCTCTGTTGACCATTCAAGTCACATGTTACACCACTATTCCCTTGCTTACTGTGAACTAGCAGCTCAGGGACCATGGCCTTTGCACATGCTACCTTTCTTTCTAGAACACTCTTCATTAAACTCTACACACAGTTTCCTTTTCATCTTTCACAGGCCAGCCAAAATACCCTCAAGGAAACTTTTCCTTAAGCAGCGCACCATCCCAACACTTTTTATTTCCTAAAAAGAAGAAGAACAAAAAGAAAAAGAAAATTCCTTACCACAATCTGTAATCATTTTTGTTTCTTTATCTATTTGTATTCATATTCTGCTTCCCCACTAAAATACAAGCCCCATCAAAATAACGCGATGTCTGTTTCCCCGCCTGCGCTATCCCCAGTGCCTAGCACATTATAGAAATTCAAACTATCCCTTGCATGAAAACAAACACTGAGAGATAAATCTCTAACCATGCAAAATCACAGCTGCATCTACCTACCCGAATCTATTTGAGTATATCTTCAAAAAGTTAAATTAGTTATCCAAATAACAAATAAGATTGGAAAGATAAGGACATACTAGTCTGGTTATTAGTGCCACTTTTTAACCTGGTCATTTTAGCTTCAGATAGACCCCGCTTCTTCTCTTCATCCACAGAGAAGTCATCAATTTAGATACACTACATAACACTAGAGGCTAAGATTGCGAGCTAAAATAAAAAGGGTTCATTAGCCCGTAATTTTGTGAGATTAGTTAAAACTACCCAGGGACTTCAAGCAGAAGCAACCTACAAAAGTATAGAAAACTCTCATATTCTCCAGCCTCCATTAACATTCCCTTTCTCTCTTTTGTGAATCAGAAGATAGTACACCAAATGGAATGTAGAAGGAGTATTTGTATCTTTTCTTTCCTCAACGGTGGAATAAAAGCCACTCTTCTCCCCAAAATAAAATAGTCATTCCTTGTCTCAAAAATTCTGCTTCTACAAGCACAGATGTTACAACAGATACAAACAGGAGCAAAGAACGTGAATTTTAAGAACTCTCTGAGGTCAAAACAAACTTTCAATTTGTTGTTTTGACTTAGAAGCTTCAAAGACTTCATGTGTTGTCTGATTTGCCACCAAGGACAAAAGCCCCCAGTGTAAATAGGCTATGAACATTTCCAACTTTCCGATCTTAAAGATTTCTGGCAAGGATGATCTTAGTAATTTCTTTGGAAGTAATGGCATGTTATCTAATAACATGACTGAGAATTCCTACTTGTACCTAAATTTAAACTTTTCTCTTTTTAATCCTAATAATGGGGTGCACACGTCAACTGGGCTTCCATCTTCTGTTCTATATATATAATAAAACCTACACTAGGAGTAAATGGTACCCTTTCTTCAAGGCCAAGCTCAGCCAGCATCTCTTCTAGGTAAATTGTCCCATTCCCACAGCATTAAGTAACCCACGCTACCTTTCTTAAAATTTCCAAAATACTTCTCCCTCTGTCTTCTGGTACCTACCTCTTTCTGCCATCTGTGCTAATGATTCTTGAAGCGAACCCGCCTTCTGTCCTCCCCCGTGTAGTAGCGTGGCGATCGGTTATGAGCTGTGCTCTCGGGCCACGCTGCCTGGCCTCCCCAACTAACCAGCATCACCTGCGCGTGTGATCCCTTCTGCCAGGCAGCAGTAGAAGGGGTGCAGTTTTCTTCAACTCAACTGAATCTGTTTCAGCTCCTCATTCCACCTGATTCAGAAGTGACTTAGCCAATTCCAGGTTTCCTCCATCAATTCAGGGCTCTCTCCCTCCCCTATCAGAAAACAACCTCTTCCTGGTGCTGCATCCATGCAGGGGGAGGGGGGTTGCCAGCAGTTATCATCAGCCCCTACTTGGTGTCGTCTGAGGAATAACTGACCCCATCTGCATCCTGCTGGAGGTGCCCATTCCCGTGGCCCAGGCCCTGTGGCTGCACACCGCTGATCCTCAGCTGCTGGACACCTCCAGATACAGTGGCCCTCAGAAATGTTGCCAGTTTCTCCTGCCTATCCAGGGCGGCGTTATCCTGGTCGTTTTTGTATCATAATAATAAAGAAATGACAACCTTGCTCTTACACATCCTTAGACATACTCTATCTTTCCAAGCCCCCAGAAACATGTACAAAGCTGCATCACCCACTGTGCCTTTATACCCAAAACAACAAAACAAAAAACAAAAACATAGGTGTGGGAGGATTTAAAGGATTATAACTAGAAGATATTTTTCTTTTTCAATGCCCTTTTTTTAAGTTTATATATTTATTCTGAGAGACAGAGAGAGAGCACAAATGGAGGAGGGGCAGAGAAAGAGAGAGAGAGAAAGAATCCCAAGCAGGCTCCGCACTGTCAGCTCAGAGCGAGACATGGGGCTCGAATTGGCGAACTGTGAGATCATGACCTGAGTCGAAATCAAGAATAGGGAGGCACCTCAACCGGATGAGCCACGCAGGAGTTCCAAACTTTTAATATTTGTTTATCAAAGTCATACTTGCAGACATGCTAGTTGTAAGCAGCAGTCCCCAGCCCCGTCCCCTTCTGCCACCAGGCTCAGCCTCTAGCTGTTTGAGAAAAAGAGTACACGCTCTTGATTCGGACTGAGAAGTGTCATTTGGGCTAAAACCCCAACTGGAAATAATATGAAGTGCAACTGTTAAGAAAAAGAAAACAAACTGAGATCATTACACAGCAACATATACATGCTAGCCCATGGTCAGAGTCAGTGCTTAACAGTAAGGAAGGCAGTAAATACAGCTCATTGTCTTGCACTGTCAAAGACTCTTTACATCTATTCTCTCTCATTTTTCAGCGGGACAGCAAGACCTTAAAAGGCAAACAAGAGTCACAAACTAGACTCTGCTCGCCTCACCTGTCTCCTCCACTTTCTCTGCAACCACCTCTGACAAACCCAGTCTGGCTGAAATTGAGAAATTCAATAAGCCAAAATTGAAGGCAGACATGCAAGAGAAAAATGCCGAAGTGGAAAAGCCAACCCGGGAACCCCAGTGACACCTGTGGCCAATACACACTGGACATTCCACAAGCGTTGCCTTCTTATTCTACTTCTTCTAGCTACTTAACTTTGTTAAGAAGCAAAGAGGTTGGATCAGATTTTAAATGATGATGCTGCTCCTTTTCACATCAAAGAATCAAAAACTACTGACAAGGAAGGCCTGTCTCTTCCAGGCAGGTCTGGCTAGCAGGGAAGGAAAATCCTTGAATGTTGGTGAAAAAGCAGCTGGATGGCACCACAGTGAATTTCAGGTGGAAACCAACCAAACTGGTCCAAGGTGTCCTGCAGGCTGTAAAATGCAATGTGACCAGAATGGCAGTCTGATTCCATTGCATTTGTTGTTGCAATTTGTTGCAGTGTTTTTGTTCAAATGATTTTAACTATTGGAATGCATCATTTTTTAAATAAGCAAATAAAACACAAAAGTTTAAAACGTAAAGAAAAAAAGACAAACAACCTGGTTTCACATCTGTATTCACTACTTCACCCTTCAGCATTCTTCAAAGAATTGATATTGATGCAAAGATCAATCACTATTGACAAGGTTACAGTATAGGTTTTGCTGCACTTGGAGAGTCTGGGACGGTGGTGCCTGGGAAATGCATAAAATAACCCTGCATGGATCCTATCTCCTTTATCTACTATCTTTGTGAGCTTGGGTCAAATTAATCTCTCAAAGCCTCAGTTGCCTTGTCAACAAGACACAGATAATGATAGCATTCATGTCATAGGGGTACTGCAATAATTAAATGAAATAAAGCACATAGCACAAATCTGGCATTTGGTAAGCACTCAGTAAACAATAACTATCATTATTCTCACTATTCTTTATATTCTCATATGGCCCAGCCTCTTTGGGTAGTTGCTCCTGTCGCCTTTAAATCCCAGTTTGCTTAAAGTGAGCTATGCCTTAATTATGCTTTCTAAACTCATGAAGCCTGTGATCATAAAATACAGACCAGTGCTGCAAGCTTAGATATGTAATAAGAAAAGTAAAGATCCACAGGATTTAGTTTTATTTACAGAAAGTGAGTGTTGAGTAAGCTAATTTCATTTAGGTGTTCAGAGCTATCTGTTCCCTAGAAATAGTCTTCATAACAAGATGTGTCCTTCAGTGAAGCGTTGTTTCCCCTAAAACACCTGAATCCTAAGAGTCAATAATAATGACACAATCATCTTTTTAATTTACTGTCTACCATTTCCCAGGCACTACATATGTGTTTTCCACTATGATTTTATGTTTTAATCACAAACACCCTATGATGTGGGCATATTAAACACACGCACGCGCACGCGCGCACACACACACACGTGCACACACAGAATCAGATGTTAAATTATATGCCCAAAGTCAAACAGTGAGTGTATGATTAAAAACCAGACTACAAGACACGTCCATCTTACTGTAATACCTGTGTTTCATTTCATTATCTGTGTTCTTGAGGCACCTGGGTGGCTCAGTCGGTTAAGCATCTGACTTCAGCTCAGGTCATGATCTGACAGTTTGTGGGCTGGAGCCCCATGTTAGGCTCTGTGCTGACAGCTCAGAGCCTGGAGCCTGTTTCAGATTCTACGTCTCCCTCTCTCTCTCTCTGTCCCTCCCCTGCTCATGTTCTGTGTCTATCTCTCTCTCAGAAATAAACATTAAAAAATAAATTAATTAAAAATTTAAAAATTCAGATAAAAAAAACATTATCTATGTTCTTATAAACTCTAATGGATTCTAAGTGTGTGTGTGCGTATTTGTCACTTCTGTATCTCTAAATCTTAAAGTAGCTATGCAGAGGATGGCTTAAAGTAATAAAACCCAATCAAACTAGAATGGATGAAGTAATTTAAATGATTCTCCTTTGCAGGTTTAGCACATGCTTGAGAAACATCAAGTAGAACAAAGTGAATATGCTGCTGTAACAAATTTTAAAAATCAAAAATAACTGGACTTCCTTCCCCTCCACAAAGTCTTCTGCTAATGGATAACTTACCATTAGATGATAGGGGAATCCAAAATCAAGTAAATGGAAAAGGGATAAACTTCTAAAGGTTTATAAAAGGCAATGAACTTCTAAAGGCTTCTCTGAATTCCCAGCTACTGATAATGCTATTTGCTAATTTTGGAAGAAATCAATTCCAAATCTCTTGAATTCAGTTGGCTAGAAGAGAGGAAGAGAAATTATTGAATCTCTACTTAAATTACTTCCGTATAATTAAAAATTCATTTATCCATAATTCTATTGATCCTTGTGGCTAATAAATAATAATAAATTATTATTTCATATACAAGTGTTATTCCAGGTAACTGCATCCAGGATAACTCTATTACTGGGATAGCCTTATGACTGATGTTTACATGTCACTAACAATGACTCATGGCCTATATAAAACAAGCACAGTGCAAGGCTGCAGGCCTTTTCCTTTCTGTTTATAGAATAAACATCTAGGCTGAAGTATCAGACTTCTCCATGGCTGATGCATTAGTGTCTTCAGGTGTCCCCTCAAACTTTGAAGATGATCACAACCATATAGTGCTAATACTTCCCACCACAAGAGTTTATGATTTCCTTTAAATTCTATTAAAGGCTATGAAAATCATTGTCCAAGTTTGGTTTCTTCCATATTATGAACCATATCCCCTAATATCCAAGGTCTTGGGCAAAACTCCCTCCCACTAATAACTTGAATACCTCCTTGTCTTTCAATTCCCCTTTTTCCTGAAGTTTTCACCAGTTACTTTAGCAGGGCATCTTGGAATACAGTCCTTCATGTATTTCTTGCTCCTGGTTCCTTTCAGACAAATCTACTAAAAACATCATGGAGGCAGCTCAAAGATTTTATAAGTAATCAATCAATTAATTAGGTACTAATAGATGGTAGTCTACTATAGATGGTAGGTACTATAGATGGTACTCAGACATCAAAACTATCAATGTAAATAGGGACACAGGACTATTGAACAATTAAACATCTCTCTGAAATCTTCCCATGAAATTGTTCTGATCATGAAATTTCATTACTAAGGGCATGCTCTATTGGGAAATTTATGTATACATACAAATTTATAATATATATTAATATGTAATATATTCTATCTATATTTTAATATAGACAATACATATTAGGAAGTTTACCTATACATGTATTTATTATTGTTTTAAAGATTGGATGTTTCTATACTTTTTAATAAGAAAATCATCTCTAAGCAGATATGGTTTGTACAGCTCTGACTAAAGACTCTTCATAGTTTATCTGTTTCCATCAGTTACTTCATTTTAATTTTAATAAAACTATTCAATAAGGGAAGTGTTTTTCTGAAACTCCACTTTATTCTCTGTGGTAAGTACATTGTCACAACAACTCATGACAAAACAAAGATTTAAGGACTATGGTCTGATCTCACCCATGAGACTAGATTAAATCAAGACAGGGCCCATAGGGCAGTTATATAGGAAGGGTATTTTCAATGAAAGATGAATTGGGAAAGGGACTACTTAAAATCTCAAAAAAATCACTAAGCAAAAGAAAAATTATTTTTAAACATGAAAGTAGGAAATGGGACATGTTCATTCATTTGTTCAGTTAACATTTATTACCTACTATAATCATATATTATTCTAGGAACTGAGTTTAAAGTGAAGAACAAGGAGCCCCTGGGTGGCTTAGTCATTTGAGCATCTAACTCTTGATTTCAGCTCAGGTCATCATCTCAGGGTCATGAGATGAAGCCTCAAGTCAGGCTCTGTGCTGAATGTGGAGCCTGCTTAGGATTCTCTCTCTCTGCCTCTCTCACTGTCCCTCCTCCACTCACGCATGCACGCGCGCTCTCTCTCTCTCTCTCTCAAATATAGATAAAATGAAGATCAAAACGATGCATTCTCTGCCCTTAAGAAATTAATATTCCAATTAAAGATACAGTTACAGGTAAACAATATATAAACACAACTTGTGGTGAATGTAATGGAATCACAAACTTGGTACAATTACAGAAAATTTAGGAGATCACCTGTTTAGAAACAGTGACAAGGAAAGCCTCATATTTAACTTGAGGGTTGTACAATGAGAAAAGACCAGCTGTGCAAAGTGTTGGGGGATGAATACTTTAGTCAAAAAACATTTTGTAATGGGACAAAGAGTAAATATTTTATGTTTTGAGGGCCATTTGTTCTCTGTTGCAACTACTCAACACTGCTATTGACAATTCCTAAACAAATGAATATGGGTGTGCACTCCAATAAAAGTTTATTGACAGAAACAGTCTGTGGGCCAGATGTGGCCTATCAGCTATAATTTGCCAACTCCTACTCTAGGCACACATACGACCTAGGCAAGGACAGGAGAGGTATTGCTGTGTTCAAGGAACCGATAGGACACTGGTATGGCTAAAGTAGAATAAGTGGGAGGGGAGGGGCATGAAATGAGCTTAACAGGTAAGCAGGGCTCAGGTTGCGCATGTCTTTGGAGGCCATGGTAAGGACTTTGGATGATATTTAAACAACTTATAGTTTTAGCAGGGTAGTAACATGGTGTGTGTTTTAAAAGCTCATTACAATTTCTATATGGAGAATGGACTAGAAGACTATTGAAGTAGTTCTGGAGGTGCCATCATGGCCTGGATTCACATGATGGCAATGAAAATGGGAAGAAGTGAATATATTCCAGAAACATTGAAAAGTGAGGATCCTAAATCATGGATTGTGCTGGGGTGGGGACACAATGATGAAAGAGAGGGGAAAATTAAGTTTGATGCTCAGCTCTCTGGCTAGAGCAATTGGATTGACCATAGGCAGTCAACTTGAGTTAAATGATAAATTCCAAAAAGGAAGACTAGAGACAGAAAAGCATTGCAAGTTAAGTTTAACCCATATTAGAAAATATCTTAAGATATAACACTTGCTGAACACACAGTGTGAACATATAGATGCACTGCTGTGCCATCAATCTACTGTTGGAATCCGCCACTGAGCTCTAAGTCTCCTGAGGTAGAGAACGCATTTACCCAGGACCCAACACAGCTCCTGGTACACACCAATCACTCAGTGATTGCAGCATTAAAAAAAAATAAGTGCTCTCGAGGGGCAAAGATGGCAGAAAAGCATGGAAGTTTTTTTTTACGTCTCTTGTCCCTGAAATGCAGACAGATCAACACTAAACCATCTTGAACACTTAGAAAACTGATTTGAGGACTAACACAACAATCTGCACAACCTGAACCGCAGAATTCAGCAGGTACACAGTGCAGAGAGGTGAACTGGGGGAGAGAGAAGCCGTAGAGGGCAGAGAGCTGTTTCTGCTTGTGGAGAGAGGACAGAGCTGAGGGTAGAGTATGGGAAAACCAACCCTCCACCCTCAGAAAAAAGGCAGCTGGAGAGAAAGTGGAAGAGTGAAAACAGCCACAGTGAAAAAAGCCACTCCTTTGTTTCTGAACAAAAAAAGGAGAAAAGAGAAAGGAGAAAGGAGAGGGTTTAATTCCATATAAACAGGGGAAGCAGAGTCTGAAACTATGCAGCTTGATAACTGGCAGTGCTCTGGTAGGAAGGGCGATTTCCCAGAAGCAGAGAGCAAGGTCATCAGGGTCCTCAGGCCACATGGGGAGAGGCAGTCCCCCTGCTGGGAGGACATTTGGTGGAGGCTGTGCAGCCACCCCACAGGCAAAGATCCCAACGGACCCCGGAGAACAACCACATTCGCTGGTGTTGGAACAAGGATATTAAGGGGGAAGTCTGGCACCAGATATGTGTTGTGACTTTCCATACCCTGAAATGCTGCTGCTACATCATGTGAACTTTCTCTGGCGTGGGCTGGCATCCAGCCACAGTCTCCAGGCATTGGCAGCAGGGTGGTCTCTGTGAACATTCCTGGGGATGGGCCAGCACCTGGCCATTGCTCAGTGAGACCCTCCCCCAGAAGGTCTGAGCAGGTCAAAGCCACAGTCCCTCAGAAGTCAGAAGTGAGGGGCCAGGAAACTCAGCCCCATTTGAGATAAAACTCAGGAGGGAAATGCCACCTGGCAGCCTGACAGCTTGGCTATAGAGAAGTGGGGAGTAGATGGAAGCCAGAGACAAAGGAGGGGTGCTTCATTGCTAGGTTTGGAGAGCAGAGTTCCTATATTAGAGACTGGGTAACTGGGTGATGCCATTTTCACCCCTCCTGCGCATGTGCATACACTCCTACGCGTGCCACAACAACCCACCCCAGTAAGCTAAGCAGCACCATCTAGTGGAGAATGGAGCCATTACACTAAACCCTGCCCAACTGGGCCAACAGCGCTCTTGATGAACACCACAAGTCTCTCCGCCTGCTTAGTTTATGGACTATAAAGTGCTTCATAGCTTGACTTCTACGAGAAACCAGATGTAATTTCAATCGTACTTCATTCTGTTTCCTGGTCCTTTTATTTAATTTTTTCTTTTTCTTTTCTTATCCCTGAATACAAAAAGGGGGGAAAATCTATTTTTATTTTCCATTTTTATTAAAAAGATTTATTTTTTTCTATTATATTTTTTATTTTGTAAATTTTTAAATTCTATTTTACTTTCATCATTTCATTTTATTCTATTTTATTGTATTCACTTTTTTCAAATTTTAAACGTTTTCCTTTTTTCTCTTTATTTTTTCTTTTTTCTTCTTTATTTTCCTTTTCTGATCCTTCCCTTTTTTCTCTAATCTATCAAGCTTCCTTCAACTAGAACAAAATGCTAGGATTTAGCATCCTTTATTTGATTTCTCTGTGTTGTTTTTAATTTTTAATTTTAATTATTTTTACTTTAATTCCTTTTCTTCCTCCAAAATGATGAAACAAAGGAATTCACCCCAAAAGAAAGAACAGGAAGAAATGACAGCCAGGGACTTAACACAGATACAAGCAAGATGCCCAAACCAGAATTTAGAATCACAATAATAAGAATACTAGCTGGGGTCGAAAATAGATTAGAATCCTCTTCTGTGGAGACAAAAGAAGTAAAAGCCAGTCAGGATAAAATAAAAAATGCTATAACTAAGCTGCAATCTCGAATGAATGCTATGGCAGCAAGGATGGATGGGGCACAGCAGCAAATCAATAATATAGAGAACAAACTTATGGAGAATAATGAAGCAGAAAAAAAGGGGGGACTAAGGCAAAAGAGCACAAAATAAAAATTAGAGAGCTCAGTGACTCATTAAAAAGGAATAACATCAGAATCATAGGGGTCCCAGAAGATGAAGAGAGAGAAAAAGGGGTAGAAAATTTATGTGAGTAAATCATAGCAAAAAACTTTCCTAACCTGGGGAAAGACACAGACATCAAAATCCAGGAAGCTGGATTAGAGGAGTCCCATTAAATTCAACAAAAAACTACCATCAAACAAGGCATATCATAGTCAAATTCACAAAATACTAAGGCAAGGAAAGAATCATGAAAGCAGCAAGGGAAAAAAAGTCCTTAACCTACAAGGGAAGGCAGATCAGGTTTGCAGCAAACCTATCCACAGAAACTTGGCAGGCCAGGAAGGAGTGGCAGGATATATTCAATGTGCTGAATCGGAAAAATATGCAGCCAAGAATTCTTTACCCAGCAAGGCTGTCATTCAAAATGGAAGGAGAGATAAAAAGTTTCCCAAACAAAAATTAAAGGAGTCAGTGACCACTAACCTAGCCCTGCAAGAAATTTTAAGGGGGACTCTCTGAGGGGAGAAAAGACAGAAAAAAGACCAAAAGCAACAAAGACTAGAAAGGACAAGAAAACACTACCAGAAATTCCAACTCTACAGGCAACACAATGGCAATAAATTCATATCTTTCAGTACTCATGTTAAACATCAATGATCTAAACGCTCCGATCAAAAGACACAGGGTAACAGAATGGATAAGAAAACAAGATCCATCTATATGATGTTAACAAGACCCATTTTAGACCTAAAGACACCTTCAGATTGAAAATAAGGGGATGGAGAACCATCTATCACGCCAATGGTCATCCAAAGAAAGCCTTAGTAGCCATACTTATATCAGACAATCTAGATTTTAAAACCTGTAACAAAAGATGAAGAAGGGCATTATACCATAATTAAGAAGTTTATCCACCAAGAAGACCTCACAATTGTAAACATTTATGTTCCAAATGTGAGAGCACCCAAATATATAAATCAATTAATCACAAACATAAAGAAACTCCTTGATAATAATACCATAATAGTAGGGGACTTCAATACCCCACTTACAACAATGCACAGATCAGCTAACAATCAACAAGGAAACAATTACTTTTAATGACACACTGGACCAGATGGACTTAACAGATATATTCAGAAAATTTCATCCTAAAGCAGAATACACATTCTTCTCAAGTGTACATGGAACATTCTCCAGAATAGATCACATACGGGACACAAATAAGCCCTCAACAAGTACAAAAAGATCAAGATCATACCATGTGTGTTTTCAGACCACAACACTATGAAACTCGAAATCAACCACAAGAAAAAATTTGGAAAGATAACAAAGAGTTGGAGACTAAAGAACATCCTACTAAAGAATGAATGGGCTAACCAAGAAATTAAAGAAGAAATTAAAAAGTACATAGAAGCCAATGAAAATGATAACACCACAGCCCAAAACCTCTGGGACGCAGCAAAGGTGGTCATAAGAGGAAAGTATATAGCAATCCAGGCCTTCCTAAAGAAGGAAAAAAGGTCTTAGATACACAACCTAACCTTACACCTCAAACAGCTGGAAAAAGAACAGCAAACAAAATCCAAAACCAGCAGAAGACAGGAAATAATAAAGATCAGAGCAGAAATCAATGCTATTGAAACAAAAAAACCCAGTAGAACAGATCGATGAAACCAGGAGCTGGTTCTTTCAAAGAGTTAACAAAACTGATAAACCCCTAGCAAGTTTGACCAAAATGAAAAGGGAAAGGACCCAAATAAGTAAAATCAAGAATGAAAGAGGAGAGGGGCACCTGGGTGGCTCAGTCGGTTGAGCGACCGACTTCAGCTCAGGTCATGATCTCACGGTTTGTGGGTTCGAGCCCTGCATCGGGCTCTGTGCTGACAGCTCAGAGCCTGGAGCCTGCGTCGGATTGTGTGTCTCCCTCGCTCTCTGCCCCTCCCCCACTCATGCTCTGTCTCTGTCTCAGAAATAAATAAACATTAAAAAAAACTTTTAAAAAAAGAATGAAAAGGAGAGATCACAACCAACACTGCAGAAATACAAACAATAATATGAGAATGTTATGAGCAATTATATGCCAATAAAATGAGGAATCTGGAAGAAATGGACAAATTCCTAGAAACATATAAACTACCAAAACTGAAACAGGAAGAAATAGAAAATTTGAATACACACATAACCGGTAAATAAATCAAATTAGTAATCAAAAATCTCCCAAAAAACAAGAGTCCAGGGCCGGATGGTAATTCTACCAAACATTTAAAGAGTTAACACCTATTCTCCTGAAGCTGTTCCAAAAGAAAATATCTTACGTAATGAGCTAAGGAGATTGATTTGTCTTAGTAAAATACAGAAAGTTACTGAAGAATTTTGAAGAGCAGAAAAGCATAACCAGAGTTTGTGCTATAAACAGTGTTGCATTGGGTACAGAGACAAATGTGTCAGGAGTTGGGGGAAATTGTTAATAAATTACTGAAATCTCATAGAAAGATAATAAAGAGTAGGTCCAGGCTTATTAGTATTAGAAATGGTAAGAAATATAAACTCAAGAAGTCTTTTGGTTGGAGAGATTGATTGTTTGATTGATTTTTATATTTAAATAAATATAGCCCATATATATAAAATATATAATTTGAGACTAATTATTATTCACAACTAAATAACATAAATAATACAAAACACTTAAAAAAATTTTTTTAGTGTTTATTTATTTTTGAGAGAGAGAGAGACAAAGCGAAAGCAGGGGAGAGGCAGAGACAGAGGGAGACACAGAATTCAAAGCAGACTTCAGGCTCCAAGCTGTTTGGACAGAGTCTGATGCAGAGCTCGAACCCACAAACTGGAAGATCATGACCTGAGCTGAAGTCAGACACTCAGCCGACTGAGACACCCAGTCTCCCCTGAATACAAAATACTTTTAAACATTAAATCATAAACATAAGTGCCAAATTTTTAAGGCAAATGTTGAGTAATTAAGCTGGACTAGACTAAGAAGTTAGTATGACTGAGACCAAAAATTAGCTCTGAGTTCTCTGACAGCTAAGATAAACAGAATAAAAACAAGTGGAAGCGGGTGAAAATTGTTGGATTATATAGCTTCCAATTGCTAGAAGGAGACATATCAGCTTTCTGGGGGAGATATACTGAATTTTACACTGTGTATAAAATCATACACTGAATTATAAATATATGTCCTAGTCTTGGGGCGCCTGGGTGACTCAGCTGGTTAAGCGTCCAACTTCGGCTCAGGTCATGATCTCGTGGTTTGTGAGTTCGAGCCCCGCGTCAGGCTCTGTGCTGACAGCTCAGAGCCTGGAGCCTGCTTCAGATTCTGTGTCTCCCCCTCTCTCTGCTCCTCCCCTGCTCATGCTCTGTCTCTCTCTGTCTCAAAAGTAAATAAAGCATTAAAAAAAATTTTTTTGAAACAGATCTCCTAGCCTTTTATATAAGGAACATTAAGGACTATAATACACTATACCATAATAGCTATTTAATAAAATAAGCAAAAAATGATTTTTCATGTCAAAAACTTGTATCTTATATCCAAATACCAAATTAAAATTGAAGACATTCTACTGTACACCTGTGATGGTATTTTCACAGAAAGTAGGAGCAGTGGAATCCAAATAATGAGTTTTACAGTGACTTGACTTGATTCAGAAATAGAGCTTGGAAAATAGGAATAGATGATGAGTGGTTCCCTTAGACATCCCCTACCCAAACACGAAGTACCTTAGTGAGATCCACTCTACAGCAGTACAGACAGCATGGCAGATAAGAACTAATGGCATGGACTCTGGAACCAGACAGCCCAAGTCCAACACCCATTCACCAGAGACACTAATGGAAGCAGTGTCATTAGAGCAGCTACTGATACCAAATGGCAAGGTGGTCTCAGGACTGGGATAATCAAGAAAGAAAAGTTCCAGTATGGACTATACTCTCTGCTGGCAAAGAGTTCAAAGTCAATTGCCTGCTACATTAACTATTACACTACTGCCTAGAGGAAGAAATGATTAAGGTATGGCTCCACAACTGGATTTCTCAGTTTGATTTTGAAAAATAAACTTCCGTGTTTCAGGGTATCCAATGAATCTAAATGTGAATATTTTCATTATGAATCTAGTCTGAAATGATTTATTTACTGATTTTGAATTAGTGTTCCTATGACATGTACAAACTTACCATTTTTCTAAGACAGTTGGGCTGGCTGCACCTAATTTCAATTGAATTTTTGAACTTTAAGGATCCAGTTTAGTCAAACTGTTATTTGATCAGGAGTATTTTCAGTGTACTTCTTAGTCTGGCTTGTTATTTTAAGAGTGCAGAGTCATGTTGAATGAGGAGATTATCTTTTGACAAGTGTATACAATGTGAATTTCTTAATTGCACCCAGAAGCAATGGAAGGAAAACACATTTATTAAATGTTTTTAAAGACTGTTTGTTATCTTAACTATATATCAGTAGTTCAAAAAACCACCAACCCCTAATCTTTTGATTCTAGAACCACCTATGACTAGAAGTTTATTACTCGTCTAGAACAACCTAGACTAGGCGTTTATTACGTGAAAAACAACAGCTGTGACTTTTGTACTTCTTCCAGAGCAAGTTATCTTTGCTTGCTAGTAGAATTTGTTGATACTTACCTTGAACAAAGAGTTGATGTCAGTTGACCTCATCTTGTTCTACCCTTTCCAATCCCTAGCCCCCTCGAACATTTGCTACCTTGATTCTGGCTTCTTGATGGATATCCAATGCATACTCTTAACTCGCTGCCTTTGCTTAAGGTGTTATTTTTCTCTCCATACTCTCCAATCTGAGAAAATTCCACTCCATGTCTCATAATACAGTGCTAACTCCTCTGTTACAGCATCTGTTATATGCCCTTCCTCCCTGACTTCCTTGAACCCTGCTGAGGCAAAAACTGACTCATTCATCTCTGTATTCCCAGCACCATATTTGTTTGGCAAATAGCAAATATTAAATAAATGTTTATTTAATTAATTCTTCTTATGATATCTAAAGAAGGTTGGAGGGTTGAAATATTATGTCCTTTTCCCAGTAGCATGCTTCGTTTTGACTTTACTATTCCAGGAACTAAGATGAGTTTCCCATAAGCAGTGGCTTTCTGGACAAAGGGATGGCAGCACAAAGACTCTCTGAAGAAGCAGCATCATGAAACATAGAAAGCAGTAGTAATAGATTCAGACACAGGGGATTAGCGTTCCCTGATAAAACCATGATTATATTAGCTGGTTTTGTGTAAAGTGCTTAAAATCCCTTCTGTCCTGCCTCAGATGGTACAGAACCTTGTAATCCTACCTTTGCCTCTATAGTGGTGTCTCTTCTCATTCAGTGGCAAATGCGTAATAACTCAGACCAGGTAACAAGGTAGACTGGGAGGATGTTTAGTGATTGACATGAGTGTGCTCAAATAAAAATATACAGCTAAAATTAATAGAGCAAGTTAGAATTCTGATGAGGCAATACAAAAAGAGAAGTGATCATAACAGCAAGACTTCCCAGGTACGTAACATGTAAAAGGCAAGCGAATGTGTAGGGAGGAGGGCAGGGACTTTGCCTGCAGACAACATAGTCTTCCAAATGTAACACTTGCAACAATAGTTGTGTTTCAGAGGATTTTCTAAAGTACTGGAGTCTGGGGCCACAAAACAGTAAAGAACTAATGTACCCACTTGGTCTGTAGACGAGATCCAACAATTCCACAGACACTAGTTAGAGAACATGTACATGGTACTATTCTAGACTCTCTCTAACACCTACAAAATAAAGGGAAAATTGTTAATCCCAAGGAAAAAAAAAAAACAAACCACAATCAGGAGCCAAACAAAGCAAGAGTCACAATCTAATTATTGCCATAAGCTTCAAGAATCTGTAGCCAGTGAAAGAAATGGAAAATCCTGCAGGAAATCAGAGAAGCCCACCACTACCTGGCTCCACAGAGCCCCTGTCCTGCCCACCTCACCATCACCTTCCAAAAGTTTATTGATAAATTGACAAAATTCTCAGAATTCTCAGTGATGTTACGCATGGAGAGAAGAAAGCTGAGTAGATTTTTTTTCTTTCAAAATGGAAGGCACATAAGTGGCTGACAGAAACTCATGAAGCCAGGAAAGAGAACAGAGCTGACTCTTCAAGGGGAGAGCAGGGGGGCTCCTAGGTCACACAGAAATCAAAGTCCAAGAGGGCCCCTCACAAGAAAGGAGCAGACCCTCCAAACAGGGAATGGATATGGAATAAGACATTGCACAAAATCTCAGGGGAGGGGCGCCTAGGTGGCTCAGTCGGTTGAGCGTCCGACTTCGGCTCAGGTCATGATCTCACAGTCTGTGGGTTCGAGCCCCACATCGGGCTCTGTGCTGACAGCTCAGAGCCTGGAGCCTGCTTTCAATCCTGCGTCTCCCTCTCTCTCTGCCCTTCCCCCACCTCACTTTGTCTCACTCTGTCTCTCAAAAATAAGTAAATGTAAAAAAAAATTAAAAACAAAATCTCAGGGGAAAGAGCAGTCTAGGTACTCAGATTGCACTCCACCTCATCCAAACTTCCCAGCCTTTGTCATTCCCTCAGGCTAAGAAGAGCGAGCAGAACACAAAATTCCTAGTCATCAGTAGGAAAAATATCTCCAATATTATAGGAACAGAGTTACGTAGCACTCCACTTTCACTTTGTCCAGAGCCACCCAAGCAACATCAAGATGGAAAGAATGTCCCAGAAACTGTGCAAATATACTATATACTGTATGAGGATTCTCCAGAGAAACAGAACCAACAGGAGGCATGGGGTGAGGGTGAAGGCGTGTGCTTGTGTGGAGAAGGAGACAGAGATTGATTTTAAAGAATCAATTAAGGATTTTAAGGAATTAGCTCACACAGTTGTGGGGGTTCACAAATCTAAAATCTGCAAGGTAGGCTGGCAGGCTGGAAATACAGCAAGAAACTGATGTCTTGAGAGTAAAGGCAATCTGGAGGCAAGAATTTCCTTTCTTGAAGGGCCTCAGCTTCTTTCTTTTAAAACCTTCAACTGCTTACATGAATCCCACCCATATAATGGAGATTGTAATGGCTCTACCCAAAGGCTACAGATTTAAATATTCATTACATCTAAAAATACTTTCATGGCAACATTTGGAGTGTTGTTTGATGAAACAACTGGGCAACATAGCCTAGCGAAGTTGACACATAAAATTAACCATTGATAAACACACACATAGCCACCTAGAGTAATAATAATAGTTAACATTCATTGCATGGGCTAGACACTGGCCTTTATAGTTCACAGGTATTTACTCATTCAATTCCCACAGCAACCTTATGAGATAAGTACTATTTATTATCCTGTTTGACAGATTAGAAAATTGAGGCAGGGAGTGCTTCAGTAACTTGTCCAAGGCCACATGGCTAGCAAGTGGCTAAGCCAGCATTAAAATTGGTAGCACTCGCTCAAAACTCATGCATTTTACCACCGACCTAGAAGAAAACGTAACTCAGGAAACAGAAGGATATTCCCTCAATTACTTCATACTAAAAACATCTTCATAAGAGCATGCATACAATAAGAGCATACCACCAAAATAATAAAGCAATCAAATGAGACAAAAAAGGAAATTACTAGTCTCTGAGAAGAAACTGGAGACTATACAACACGATTATGGAAATAATAAGTAAATTAGAAACAGCAAGTATAGTATAGACAAAAGTGAACTACTGACACAAAGAAGAAAGAGTTCAGACAATCTAAGTGAATGCAGATGAAAAGGGCAAAGAATTAAAGCAAATCAGAAAAATATTAGAGGCATGAAATATTGTCTTACAATATTACATAAATATATATAAATAAATATATACCAGGACACAAAGAAAAAGATCATAATATTCTTTTTTGTTGTTAAGTTTATTTTCAGAGAGAGAAAAAGAGCACACGCCAGTGAGTGCAGTGAGAGATGTGGGGCTCTATCCCATGAACCGTGAGATCATGACTTGACCCAAAATCAAGAGTCAGACTCTCAACAGACTGAGCCACCCAGGTGCCCTGCCCATAATATTCTTGAAGTGGAATTTCCACCTCAGTAATATGTTCACAGACAGAATAAAATAGAATTTCCCTAAAGTAAAGAAAGAGAATAATCTGCAAAACCAAAACAGTTCATGATACTCCAAGAAAATTAGATGTAAGATGATCAACAAGGCATATCCTAACTGAACTACTGAATGTCAAATATAAAGAAAGACTTTCTCAGATATTCAAGCAAAAACGCAAAACACATACAAGCAAGGGGAAAAACTGTCCGACCTCAGAATTCTCCAGGACACCCAAGGCAATGGAGCAATATCCACAAAGTCCTGGGAAAATGAAGCGTAATTTTAAAATACTTTAACTAATCAAGATGTTGTTCGAGCTCAGAAACCCCTGACAGATATATGCTAGCATGAAAGAACTCAAGGAATGCAGTATGCCTGCTTTCTTCTTAAGGAAAATAATGTGCTTGACAATGATATCCAGCCGAATCAGAGATGAAAAATAAACAAGAAAGGCAAAACTAGGTTAAAAGGCTCGTGGTGAACAATGAATTTGTTTAAGTATAGAACGAACAGCAGACAACTAATGGAAATATGGTAGTAAAATTAAATGTGAATGTTATAAACCTCAATAATGTTCAAATAACTGTGTAACTACGAAAATTGGGAGGTGGGGGGAAGGGGTAATGGGAGGAAGTTAATGCCCTCATCTTTCAAAACAGAGAATAAATAGATATTGTCTGAATATCTATTGTTTTAAGTATTACATGCTAGCCTCTAACGTTTATTCCTAAATCTTGTTTTTGAACATTAACAGATTCTTTTATAGAAAAAAGTATCTTGTGAAGAAATTTTTCACTTTTGTTTTGACTTCTACTTAAGACAAATAAAATATAAATTACTACCTGTCATTAAAAATACTTGTAAGGATCCAATCCTACTTTCATAACTTTTACTCACCTACTGCTCTATTCTTCGATTGATATAATATGCCTAGAGCAACACTCATAATGATGTTCTTTCAGTGCGTAGGGTGGCAATTTCTGAGTTTTGAGTAATTTTTTAAAAAATATATTATTGAACTTTTCTTCATTGCTTTATTCCTTATAAAGAGTACATCACGTCTTATTTTTCAAAACAAACAGGCAACTCTTTTCCCTTCAAAAATTGTGAGCAGTATATGAAGATGTTACCAGTGGTTCATTCTAGGTTATGATAAAATTGAGTGATAGCAATTTTTTCTTTGTACTTTTCTGTAAGCTTTTAACTTACAAACATAAATAATGATTTACTAACTACTTACTTTTCCACCATTCTACTTCTCATACATATGTATTTTATTAATATGTATATTTTCACAAAGTTGATGCTCTGGGAAATAAAGCACATAAAGAGCCTAAATATCTCAAATGAAACAAATAAAGAATGTAAGTATCCCAAACCCTGCAATGTTCAAGGAGAAAGCATGTCAGTAAGTGCATGATCTTACCAGGAACACTAAGTTAGCAATTAATGAATGACATGGAAAAAGTGAGTAATGAGTTCTTTGACCACTTGTCTATCTCATTATTGTTTATTACTCAATCCTATGAAAGAGCCAACAGGGAAGAAAGTGTGAAGAAAAAGCTGTCCTTATTGTTACCTCAAATACCACGTCATCAACAAAGAAACAAACAAAAAATTAATCTAAAATGCCGCCCTTTAGGCATGGAATTTTACAAGCTGGAGAGGGATATAAATACATATCTGCTTATATTAAAATAACCACAATAACAGTAATAATAAAAGGATAAACTGAGAGCCTAAAAAGTAATAGTAAAGAAGGAAATAGAGGGGCTGGGAGTGAAACTACATTCCTTTGGATACATTATGTTTTGAATGTTTGCATTTGGAATATGTATTTTACATAATGTTAAATAAAACATAAAAAGCAATCCCTAAAACTCAAGAGCAAAATGAGCAAATGAACCATGTGTATAAAAGTTGGTAGCATAACCATACAGAGAAAAAACTTTTAAGTGACTTTAAAACACTGTAAGTTTACTGAACAGACCTAATGTGGTATATCCTAAGGACAAAAGGATAAATAAACACTCTTGATCTGCTTCCAATAACTGTACTGTTAATTATGTTGGCATTGTGTATTGAGATAAAGCAAATGAGTTATCATATTGATGTCACTGGGAACTGGGACTTTTTGGCATGGAAGAAAAGGTGCAAGGGAAGACCGTAGAGTGTCCTGATCTGGATAGAAAGTGTCAGCATACGTTCATTCACAATTTTATATACACCCACACCCACTTACACATTTTCAGCTCTATTCATTGAAAAGATCTTGAAACAATGAAGAACTCTGTGGCAATGTGCACCCATAATGCCCAGATTATAATCTCTAATTATCATTTCTAATTCAAAGGAAACAAGACCTCCTTAATGCAAACTGCAGGTCTGAGACAGGAAATATAAAAGGTAAACGTGAAATATCTTGTCAGACGAAAAAACAAAAAGCCATTAAAGCCCATTTAAGGCATATCAAAAGCTTCAGGAGCCAATTTTGAAAAGTCCTGCTGGCCAAGAATTGGGATAATCTAAGCATCAATTAGAAGACTTCCTTCTATCCTTCTTCAAAGGAGTGAAATACTTCAAATGTGTTTAAGTCCACGAAGTCATAATAATCCTAAATTTGGGGAGAGGAGGCCACATATGAATGTGTTAACTTCCTAAATCATTATTTTTAAAATTGGCAAAGGGAAGTAATTAAGCATTTATCCCATGTTTCCTATATCAGCTCTTAGAGTAATTAAATAGTTGTTGAGGAAAAGTTGCTCTTTATATGGAAGAAATAGTCTAGCTAATAAATTAAGAATAAATGACAAAATCAGAATAAGCCTATTTTGAAAGTACTAATGAATTAATGGATCTAGAAAATGATCATCAATATCTGCTAACATCTCAAAGGGAGGAACAACCAGATATCATGCATTTCGTTAACAACACATGGTCTTGTCAGAAAACCTGAACCCACATAGGATGAAGCTTCTAGGTACCATTACCAATTAACAGGAAAGAGGACAGAGGAACAAGGTAAAAGAAACCATCAGGAGGCAATCAGCAAACTCCAGAATGTAGTACACCTTACTGACCGGTTTTATCCATAAACTACAAGAAGGGAGCAGTGATGGAGAGAGGAGAGCTATTGGTTAGAGTACATTTAAGAAATAAGTGAACCAATTTCAGTGTATGGACTTCATTACAATTCTGATTTCAACTATTAAACTCTGTGGAGGAGGGGTTTATGAAACAATGAGGGATACTTGAACATTAACCAGATATTTAATGCGATAAGGACTTATTTGATATTATTTTTAGGTGGAATAATGGCACGGTTCTGCTTTTATATTTTTTAATCCTTACCATCTTTATAGCCATGTTGAAATATTCACCATTGAAATGATATCTGGAATTTGCTTTAAAATAATCTGAGTGGAGGGGAAATAGGAAAGGTTTGTCCATAAAACTTGCAAATGGTTTCAAGTGAATGATTCTCTCTACTTTTGTATATAATTTCCCACATAAGAAGTTATAAATACAAAAATAGAATGCCTCACCCTGTGAGGATGGCTGTAAAGAAATGAGATAGAGATGTGGGAATTTCAAAATTCAGGACTATTTAAGAAAGAACAGCAAATGTGAGAGGAAAAAACATTACTGACTTAAGCGAATTGCAAAAAAAAATGTTATTTCCTTTATGCGGTATACTAAACACATCAGAATTAATTGAAAAATGTAATACTTACTTAGCAAACAGGAGAAAACAGCTGCACCCAAGATACCTCATTTGATTCATTTAGAGATGAAAGAAATGTGTCTGCAAGGTGAAACCATGGACTCATGGAAAGCTGTGATTTCTGTACAGACATTATTTGTCTAATAGTTTCATATTGTTAATGACCATCCAGTTAGCATCTTCATTACACTTATTTTCATATACAGGAGAAATCAGTGGATGATCTGTAGAATCCTTTAATGACATCCAGTAAGGATCCTGTACATGGTCTCGCCGGTGTCTTAGTCTTCAGCGACAAAGGGTAGGAGAGAACAGAAAACGTCCTCTTCCAACCCCTGTTCCTGGATGTGTGAAGGAAGAGGATTTTGCTAGCTTGGAACAAAAGATATCCTAGGATGGCACTGATACAAAAGTTCTACGTGTATGGCCACGTTTAAATTCTCCTTTCTCCAAAATGTAAAATACATCTGCTTTCCATCCTCTGAAATGCTATAGGACTGAAAATCCTTTTGTAATGCTGGAGAAACGCCAGTATTCTATCTGGTTTGGGAGAAGGATGCTCTGCTCATAGAAGATACTATATCTCAGAAACACCTAAGACACTGCAGATGAGATAGAAGGGGGGAAAAAAAGCCTTTTCCTTCCATTTGAAATGCTCTTCTTAGCATAATTTCCGACGACAGTATCTTAATACCTTAAGTTATTTGGCCATCCTTAAAAGTGCAACTTATTCTGACGTCTCAAGGGACAAAAAAGTTACGGAAGTCCGAGGAATGAGTCACTTTGCTCAATTTTGATGAGTAATCTCAGGTGTCATGGAACCTCTTTCCGAAGGAGAGGGGAGGGGGCGTCAGCTCTGCAGACGAAAGAAGACGGGCCGCTCGGGATTGGATGGCGAGATCTCGATTTTCCCAAAGTTGCGTCATTTCGAACCCAATTGGGTCCAGATGTTATGGGCACCGACGGGTTACCGTCTCGGAAACTCTCAATCAGACGCAAGCGAAAGGAGAGGAGGCGGTTAATTAAATATTGAGCAGAAAGTCGCGTGGGGAGCGTGTCACGTGGGCCTCGGGGCTCGTCGGGGCTCAGATAAATACCGCGCGGCACCGAGCGGGCAAAAGAGCGCGCCGCTGCCTCCACCACCACCTCGGAGACCGAGAGCGCAGAGCGCCCCGCGTGCGCTCAGAGCAGCCAGAGGAATCCTTCGGGCCTGCCCGCCGCAGTAAGTGCCCGCGCCGCGCATCGCTCCGAGGTGGCGGCTGGCCACGCTGGATGGGCCGCTGGAACGAGGGACAGCGGGAGGACTGAGGGGGGACAGCGGGGCGACGGGTATCCCAAACGCCAAAGCCCCTCATTGTTACCCACCTGCAGAACCTGCTGGCTTGAAGGTATGGATCGATGGGTCTGGGGCGGAAGGAGTCGGGTTCCAGGGAGAAGGGGATTTGAAAAGCTTTGGGGCATGATTATCTTTCCTAAGGCGTACAAGGCATCCTTTAGGCTTTTTATCCCTCGGTTCAATCGGCCCTGATTTGGCTGTGGGACCAGAAATTATGCTGCCCAAACTCTTGGATAACCATCCCCAATATGTACATTTTTTCCTCCCCACAATTCCCAGAAATCCAACATGAAAATCATCGTGGCCTTGGCCGTCTTTTTTCTCATCTCCACTCAACTGTTCGCAGAAGAAATCGGAGATAACGATGATCTGAATTACTGGTCCGACTGGTCCGACAGCGACCAGATCAAGGTGAGAACGGGTCTCCAGCCGGCGCGCGCCGTTTTTCCAGGCCTAGGGGGCCATCACTTCCCCTGCGATAACATTCTAGTTAGCCTGGGAGACACCGTGACCGCGACCAGAGGCGGTGGAGGCGCGCGGGGAGGGGGGGGGGTGGGGTAAAGGAACGCCATTCCCTGGGGCCCGCACGAGATTTTTGTGCCCAGGATCCCAAGTTTCCTCCCGGGGGCTGCGCCGTCGGGTCTCGGGAACTCCCGGGGGGAGGGGGGTCCTCATAAGGCTGAAAACCTCACAAGGTTTCATCCTGGGGTAACGGAGATTTCGGGGACTCCAGTCAAGGACCGGGCGTTTGGAAACGGCTGGGCAGCGGCAGAAGGGGGCGCGCCCAACGCTGGTAGAAGCAGGTGCAAAGGGCAAGTTGCTGGGGGCTTCGAAGGGCGGGGTGGGTGGGAAGGTAGCTTCCAGCCTTGACTTTTATTTTGCTGACCCGAGGACGGAGCCGCGAGTTTTCTTTTACTGGGCTCGCAAGCTATTCCTGCAAGGGGGCGCGCCTCGAGGGAACAGTAAAAGTCTCGCGGTGCAGGTCTCCAGTAAAGCGTTGTCATTCCCTCCCCACTCCCGCCACACACCTGTGTGCGTTTAGGGCGGTCAGGCGTCTCCAAAGCCCGCGCCAGAGTCCAGAGAAAGTCAGGTGGCCGCGCGACAGATGAGCGGAGGGTCTCCAAGCTAGGAGCAAAAAAGCGGAAAGCGTGCAGAGCTCGGGGAAGCCGCGCCGCCTGCTAACCATCGGGGGCGGGGCTGGGGGGTGGAGGCGCGGCTAGAACCGCGTTCCGCCGGGAGGGGTGTAGGAAGGGAGCTCCCTGGCTAGGACCCCACTCCTCCCCGGCGCGGGGAAGCCAGGCCTCCTCTCGCCTCCCTCTGGGGCGAGCTTCCGGGCCCTGGCGGCGGTGGTGCCCGCAGCCGAGCTTCTCCCAAGGCTGGCGCGCACCACTGGAATGACTCGGGTTTCCCGGCGCCACGCGCTGGTTGCCTACACGCTCGTTTGTCTGTGCGTCCGCCCCCAGGAGGAGCTGCCCGAGCCCTTTGAGCATCTTCTGCAGAGAATCGCCCGGAGACCCAAGCCTCAGCAGTTCTTCGGATTAATGGGCAAACGGGATGCTGGTGAGATAGGCAGCCATCCCTCTCTCTGTCTCTCTGAGCAGTCGCCCTCTCTCCCCGTCGCCGCTTCTCAGAGCTCCCAGTCTCTCTTGCTCTTTGAGTAGAAGTTTCCATCCTAAAATGGATATATCCCCGAGGAGCGACTCTGGCCTTCACCCACCACACACCCACCAGTCCGCGGAGGGAGGGAGAGATCGTTTGCGCGTGCCTCACACAATTAGAGTGACCCAAATCAAGAACGGGGACCAGCCTTAGCTGAGCTCTGCCTTGACTGAAGATCCAAAATGACAAAGCGGAAGGCCCGGGGCCTCCAGGGGGTCTAACTGCCTGTGGAAACCCATTTTAGACCATTGGGGTTAGATTAGATTCAGGTGCCTCATGTCTCGTGATAGAAATATTGTTACCTTTTATTTGTCACATCAGTGGAACGTGCAAATAGTTAATGTCAATTCATCTTTTGTCAGATTCCTCAATTGAAAAACAAGTGGCCCTGTTAAAGGCTCTTTATGGTAAACATTTCTATAAATCTTTATTTTACTAATGTGAATGCACATGTAGGAAAAGTGAAGAAAGTCTTTTATGGGCTGAAATAGATTCTTGGTCATACCTGTTTAATAAAACTATAGACTTGTATCCATCTCTGAATGTCAAATAGTAGTCCCGCCCCGAGATATGGTTCTTATATGAAAACAGGTGGTGTGGCCTAACAGTTACTGTTAGGCTTCAGGGGCCTAATAGTTCTGGGTTTAAATCTGGCCCATAGAAGGCCCTCAAAAATACTCCCTTTGGAATATTTTTGGTTGCTATTCTGTTTTTATCATTAACAATTTGGTTAGCATTTATGGTTCTGCTATATTCCTCAGGATAGTACAGGAATGGGAAATGTTAGGTATTTTAAAAATCAACATATTTTATAATTCTCTTTTAAAAATGTAGCGTCTTTAAAACAAATCTGTTGCTCTGCTAACTTGGCCTTTCTTTCTTCTAGGGCATGGCCAGATCTCTCATAAAAGTAAGTTTCTAATTATTTTGAATAATTTTGACATTTACCAATGCAAAGGTAAATTAGATTGAATTTCATTTTATATCTTCTGTAATAACTTAGGACTTAGTATTTTTAATGAAGACGGTATTAGAAGGGGGGAGACTCCTATTAATTATATCCAGAATAGGTTTGTTCAAAGCTGTTTTTTAGACCTGGCTACTTACCAAAATGATGCATTATGTTAAAAATCCTTTTAACTCCTACCTAACCTGTTGCTGAATTCCTTATCCATGGAAACTGTGAGATAATAAATGTTTATTGTTGAAGTGCAAAAAAAAAAAAAAGCAAGAAGAAATCCTTTAACTCCTATAAATTGTTAGTTTTAGATAAGAATTTCAGTCCAGGGGTAAAAATCCACAACAGAGTCCTCTCCTTTCGCACACACCCTCTCCCATCCCTTACCACCTCCACTGCAAAAACAAAAACAATAACAATAACAATAAGCATTTATAGGCATCTCCTAACATTTCAGTCTGCTAGGTCTCCTAAGGACATCATGTATTAGGGTCATCCACCAGCCAATTGAGAGGATCGAGTGAATGAGTAGAGAATCCATAGTAAAGAGAGCTAGAAATGCAGTTTTTTGATCCCATAATTGATCTATCAAAGTTCAGGGAAATATTTCATAGGGCAGTGGAGATGGCAGACTTGTGGCACTTGACGTTCATTAGATCTTAGTTTTCCCGTTAGTAGAGCTCAAGTTGACAGGAAGTCCCCCCAGGTCCATCTCAATCCTACTCACTTACCCCAGGGTCCACTCACATCTCCTACTTAGACTTGGGTTCACTGGCTGGCAGAGGAGGTCACGTTTAAACAGCAGTCCTATTCTCAAATAATACAGTTTAAACCACGAGACCTTGTGCCACTAAAGTTGAAATAGTAAGCTTTCCCGAAAGCTTTATGTTTGAAAATAAATCTTATTCCTATTTACATTGTAAAGATTTGACTTTGAAGGGAATTGCATATAGCAAAATTCTATATAATGAAAATAAATGTGCTCTATTAGTGTGAAAACACACTTTTCCAAAAGGAGTATTTTTTAAAAATCCAACAAAATAGAAATAGTGACCTTCTAGAAGTTTATAATCATCCGGTGCAAGGATCTACTCAACTAAGGTTCAGCTCCTGAGAAATAACAACGTAGTCAGAGACACAAGGACATCTACTTGGATATTTCTGTTTGTGAAGTTAACCCCCTAAAAGTCAAAGCTAGCTTAAATAGCAACAATATTTAAAACATATATGAGCAGATAGAATGTAATATGAATAAAGTGTACTTGCTAATATTTAGACATAGAATTAAGAAAAATGCTTTCTTTTGTATTGTTTAATGTCATTTGTAAGACTTATTAGGAATCATCATTTCTTCAGTCTCCCCAAAACTTGAAATGGTTATGTATTTATTATATAGGCATATATTCAAAAGCTTGCTTTTCTTCGGTACAAGTTTTAACCGTTGATTTCCTCGAAGATCTACATATTGAAATACCCCTAAATGTATTTTTCCAGGGCATAAAACAGATTCCTTTGTTGGACTAATGGGCAAAAGAGCTTTAAATTCTGGTATGTATAAAACCATGACTGAAAATAGACAATATCTTAAATCTATATTTTTTTCTAAAGCTTAATTTTCAAAGTACTAAAAAGGCATAATAAATTCAAAATGAGTATTTGTGATGAAAAAAATGTAACTGCAATAAATAAGTCCAGGCATGGATTTGTAGCTGATTAAGCTAATATCACCCAGGATGCATCAATCTTTCTCAAACCATCAGCCTTCCCAGCATCTTTCCCACGTAATCCTTACTTAACCTGAATCCTTGGGCTAGTCTACTACTCTTCCCCTTATATTTGTTACATCAGCCACACTTAACTTCACTGAACTAAGAGAGGAAGGGTATGTGGTGAAATAAGACCAGGTTTCACTTACTACCAAGGTAGTTTGAAAGTCTTAGAACACATTACATCCGGCAGTCTTTCAGCACAACATAAACAAAACACTATTTCCATTTATACAGATCACTTGCTCTTTATGAAGTTGTAAAGACTCAAACTCGAAACATCCTGATGGATGTTTGAGAGTATGAGAATGACATAGTCCATCCCAGTGCCTTCAAAAAGGAACATGATCGGGGCGCCTGGGTGGCGCAGTCGGTTAAGCGTCCGACTTCAGCCAGGTCGCGATCTCGCGGTCCGTGAGTTCGAGCCCCGCGTCGGGCTCTGGGCCGATGGCTCGGAGCCTGGAGCCTGTTTCCGATTCTGTGTCTCCCTCTCTCTCTGCCCCTCCCCCGTTCATGCTCTGTCTCTCTCTGTCCCCAAAATAAATAAAAAACGTTGAAAAAAAAATTTAAAAAAAAAAAAAAAAAAGGAACATGATCAAGCCACCCTGCAGGGCTGCGATCCCTTCCGGCTGCAAAACTGAGCGTGAAAGGATGCCACAGTTCTCTTAACCCAGTTTAATCTTGGATAAGTCTTTCACTTACCATAAAGGCTGCATATTTCCTTGCCTCTCTTTAGTTTGTCTTCTGTGAAAAGGCCTCATACGTAGATCTGAAAACCCACTCACCATACCATTTTTCAATGTGAAGTAATTCCTATATCCTTTTCATAGAGACTGATTTTTTTGTAAAGCACATTCAGCTTTTATAATGATTAGGTTCCTTAGGAAAGCTATTCAAACTAGTTTACCTTCAATGGAAAGAGAATTATAGTACTAATCAAGTAATTAATTAGAAAGCAACTGCATGACTCAATCATTTAGAATATTGCAAGTTTTTAGAAAATCTGTAACTAAGAAGTGCTGGCATAATTATCTGAAAAATTCGTGTGAAAGTGATGTATCCCTACTATGGGTTCCGTACCTTCCAAATCTAGATATGACATTCTTTTTTTTTTTTTTTTTTTTTTTTTTAATTTTTTTTTTTTAATTTTTTTTAACGTTTATTTATTTTTGAGACAGAGAGAGACAGAGCATGAACGGGGGAGGGTCAGAGAGAGGGAGACACAGAATCTGAAGCAGGCTCCAGGCTCTGAGCTGTCAGCACAGAGCCCGACGCGGGGCTCGAACTCACGGACCGCAAGATCATGACCTGAGCCGAAGTCGGCCGCTTAACCGACTGAGCCACCTAGGCGCCCCTAGATATGACATTCTTATAGTCAGTAATTTTGGGGCCGCTCAAGTTAAAATTTTAAAGAAGTTAATAATGTGCCTAATGAAAAGCTTGAAATTATCTTACCACATGCTATCCTCTAGCTTTTGGAAATGGAATATAAATTTAAACCACCCTGGCTTTACTTGTAGCAGAAATGTACACCAGCTCTTATACAACTGTGGTCTTCTTGATAATACTATTAGTCATCAGCTATCTATTTCCAGAATTAATACAGGTATCAGAACATGGTTAATTTTACAAATAATACAGATATTGTGCAATTTACACAGATCAAATGCTTTTAAATGTAGGTAGGGTAATCCTATAATTACAGATAAATGGAATCACTAGAATGAATCAGAATCAATTTATGACTAAATCTTCACTCCTCCATTTCAGTTAAGAAAATGTAAAAGGGAAAAATGGGCAAAAATGTAACCTACACTCAGATCTTTTCATATGACCAGCTGAGGCAAGGCTGTGATTCTGTTCTGCAGACATCTGATTCTTAGCCTTTTGTGGCCACAGACCCCTCTGACAATCTGAGAAATCTAGAGCCCTGCTTTGTAGAGAACTCCTCATTAGCTTATGAACACACATATAGTTGTGGAGAGTTCAAGGACCAGGTAAAAAAATTCTGCTTCTGGGGAAGAGGCTATTATGTTCCAGCTGACACTAATGAGTCTTTGGTTAGTTTACATTATTTCACCTCACTTCCCTGAGGGTCAGATCCTGTTACCTGAAGCTAGTCAGGAACTGAACTTGGGCTTGCCCTCCTCTTCCTCCTTCTCCTTATACAAACAAAGCAGGATGAGAAATGGACTTTTCCTTCTCTGACAACTGCAGACCTCCTTGAAATTGCATATAACTTAATATAATATGTAATATAGTATAATTCTGGCTTTTTTTAAAGTCCAGATAGAGTATTTAAATTACTTGCTAGCCATACGTTAAGTACCTTTGGAGCAGTGATTAATCTTTCACAGGCCATTAGGCTGCTAGGAGGTAAGTTAAACTGTGTTGTATGTGGGTGGCACAATTGCCCTACCTACTGACAATGAACAAGGACAGTCCATCACTGGAAGGTATCCACAAGACAGGAGACCCTCACAGCATTAGGTACTCCTATAACAGGGATCCACAAACTTTTTCTGTAAAGAGTCAGATAGCAAATATTTCAGATTTTGTGAGCTGTGCAGTCTGCGTAGCACTACTCATATCTGTCAATATAATACTAAAGTAGCCATAGTACATGGGTGTGGCCATGTTCCAGTAAGACATTCTTTTCTTTATTTAAAAAAAACTGTTTTAATGTTTATTTATTTTTGAGAGAGAGACAGAGTGCAAATCGGGGAGGGGCAGAGGGAGAGGAAGAGGGAGACAGAATCAGAGGCAGGCCCTAGGCTCCGAGCTGTCAGCCCAGAGCCCAATGCAGGGCTCAAACCCACAAGCTGTGAGATTGTGACCTGAGCTGAAGTTGGACGCTTAACCAACTGAGCCCCCCAGGTGCCCCAAGATGTTATTTTCAAGAAAAGGTGGTGGGCTGGATTTGTCCCATGACCTGTAGTTTGTTGACTCTGTCCTAGAATAGAAGTCTCACATTTTGCTTTTATCCTGCTATTTCTATTCCTGTACTTGAGGAATTATCCATTCTATAAATCCCCATGGGGCCTGCCCCTACTTAAGAAAGTTGTTGGGGAGTAACACTGCAACAGATTGTGGGAATGTGCTTTGGGGACACAAAGTATATGGCAGATAAGCTGAACAACCAAGAATTCTGTGGTTAGAACACTTCCAATCAGGATGGAGACTGAAGCAAGATTGGAGGACATGCAAATAAAATTCCTAGAAATACTTCAGTGGAGGGGGGAAAGTCATGATGAGTTTTTAATAAATTCCCCTATGTCTTGAAGTTTATTTACCTCAGTGAATCCTCTTTAAAAACTCTCTACGTTCTCTTTGTTCTCAGTGGCTTACGAAAGGCGTGCGATGCAGGATTATGAAAGAAGACGTAAATAAACCAGCTAATGTGTAATTTATTGAGCTTCATTTGTGTCAGTGGCCAGTGAAAGGTAAAATGAGACATGCACTATGAGGAATAATTATTTAATAACAATTGTTTTGAGTTGAAAACTCAAAAAACTGTTTTTCATATCGTGCCAATATGTGTTGTGAAAGTGTGTTAGAATTCTAATAGGACTCCCTCAGACATAGAAGCCAGTGGTAATTCCTCAACAAGGCACAGTGTTCAATGAAAGTGAAATACAGTCTCCAAAGAAAGAAGTCATTTTTGTTTCTTGGAAGCAGTCACATCAGCCACTGCTAAAGGAAAGGAAACTCACAGGCTTGTGCTTCATCTGTTTTCATGGTGGAAATGTACTAAGATTTGGTATAAATAAAACTATCCCTGCAGCATGTTTCATGTGTTGTGACTATATAGAGATGTTTTTAAAGTTTTAATGTGATTCTAAGGTCTTCACTTCATTGTATAATGCGTTGTGAGTTAACATTTTAAATAAAAGAAAAATTACCTTGAAGATTGGGTTTTATTCTTTCATTAATAATTCTCAAACCAGGAAACTTTCTTTTAGTAGATGAAATCTGTTTGAAGCTATTTTGGCTGCTACATGGTGAAACATAAAGCAACCAAGTTTCTCTTGTGGAAAATTACTACAATATAATGTTTCCCTCTCTCTCTCTCTCACACACACACACACACACACACACACACACACACACACACATGCTGTTTGTTGTTGTTGTTGTTGGCAGCTCAGTCATTTGGCATGAGATCATTCACGAGGAAAACAATTACATTTTGTAATCCAAACAGTAAAGGATAAGTTCTGTTTATACATGCCTATGATTCCCTTTTACAGATAAGATAATAATCTGTCTTAAAGATGCATTCCACTGGTTATTTCATCAGCAGCCCATTTAAGCCCTGCTTGGAGCTCAGGTATAAATGCATCAGTGTGTGATTCTTACTAGAATTAAGATACCAGACTCTCACAAAGGTCATCAAAAGATGATACGGAAACATAGGGGACTGATTGAGAATACAGCATCACTCCTGTAACAAAGACAAGAGCACCTTTCTAGCATTTCTAAGGAGTCCTGTGAATTGCCAGCACCTAAAACACTCTAGCAGAAGCATGTGTATCAGGAATAAATACAGAGCAATCAGAGCAAGGCTTTTGTGTATTTATTTAAGGGGAAGGATTGGTAAGTGTCGTTGGAATCGTTTTCTGATTGCATAGAGAGTGTGGGATATTGACAAATGGGACGATGACTCAGGAGTGGCAATGTTTGGTGACAAAACTCCATGATTTTAGCCTGTATTAGTGACTGTTGTTGATCAATGTTAAAACCATTTGTGGGACAGGAGAGCTAAAGTATATTTTAACCTTTATATTTTTAAATGAAAAATTTGGCTTAAACTCTAACAAACTCATTTCCTGTTACACAATACATTGAAATATTACAAAGTATAAATAATAAGCAAAATGGAGAAAATTGGCGTCATCTAGAGCCCACTCCCCAATAGTAATGTTTAACATTCTATTTAATAATAATTGCTGGGGAGCCTGGGTGGCTTAGTCAGCTGGGCACCTGACTTCCGCTCAGGTCATGACCTCTTTGTCATGCCTTTGTGAGTTCAGTCCCTGCCTCAAGCTCTGTGCTGACAGCTCAGAGCCTGGAGCCTGCTTCAGATCCTGTGTTTCCCTCCCTCTGCCCCTCCCCCCACTCGGGTGTGCTCTCTCAAATAAAAAATTAAAAAATAATTGCAATATATAATAATAGCTATCATATATAATCACTCAATGAGGGAAGTATTATCAGCATCAATTTACAGATGATATGAAGCTCAAGGAGATCGTGGGGTCAGAGATTATAATGAGAGGAGTCAGTACTACAAAGGGATTATCAAGGAGAAGGAGAGGAACAAATTAAAATCTAACAATGAGATTGATTAAGCAAACTGGTATATTGATACAACTGAATGTTCTGCCATCACTTAAAATGGCATTATGTGTTTAGTGACATAGAACAGGATATCTGGTATACTCTCAGGCACAAAACAATATGCCTGCATTATATATACATATTTATTTCTGCATAGATACTCTACCAGGAAGGAACGATGCAATGGATGAGCGTGGGGTTTGAACCGCTTAAGTTTGGATCCTGGCTCCATCAGTTGAATGGCCATGTGTTGATGGGCAAGCCCCTTAACTTCTATCTGCCTCATGATCCTCATCAGAATTGGATTAATGCTGGATTAATGCTAGTACCTGCCACTATCATACACTAGGATGCAGTGGATGGGTATCCTCTGTGGAGCTTAGGTGAGGGCTGTGGAACATGATACCTATAAAGCTTGGAGCATAGTCTCCAGCCCACAGCCAAGTATTTAGTGAATGTTACCTGTTGCCATTGTTAGCTACTCTCCCAAAAGCCAGCGGGAAAATTAGCACCAGTTTTTGGCAACTGGAATGTTTTTAAGAGCACACTGAAGCAGCACCAGCATGGGGTGGTTTTTATATACTTGCTACGCAAATTAAATCTAAGGTTATATCACAAACTGCAATGCTCTGTGCTGTTCATTGTTGTGCTAGATGGTCCCCATGGCCCGTTTCACCTCTGAGCGTCTATAAGTCTCCGCAGCAGGACCCCACAGTACTGCAGAAGGACCTGCATCAGCAAGAATTCATCCACGCCTGCTTTCCCTCCAGGCCCAGACAGCCGACAACACTTGTCGGGAAGGAAAGGGAGAGGAAGTTCAGCTTTACGTGTGTACTCATGAAATATTTACTATTACTTTCCCTCTGTGGCATGGTTCCTCTGATGAAAATAAGTTTTCTTCACCTTTCTTCTTTCTTAAATATTTTATTCTGTTATGAAACAGCAAGAAGATGAATCTATATAATTAAGTTACCTAAATACTTTATTGCTTTGGTTTTTTGTTTTCTGGTTTTGGTTTGGGTCAGGAATGAGGGCAAAAACAAATGATACTCAAGCTGAGTAATTTGAGGAGAATTTAATGAAGGGACTAATTACAAAGCTGGTAGCAGGGTGTAGATAAGCCAGCAATGGAATGTGGGTCTCCAGGCTGGCACCCTTAGGAGCCACTGCTACCCCAGGCCTAAAGGATCAAGAGGAGGAAATGAGGGTCTCTGTGTGCAGAGGAGCACCTGGCAGCTGCTGTCTTCAGTAGGAGGGCAGAACCAACACAGGGTAGTCAGTTAGTTATATAGTGGAGGAAGAGGGTGGAAAGGCCAGGGAATAAATACCCCAACCTCACTCACCTCCTATTAGGCAAACCCAACTGGAAACAGAGGGCTAGGAGCCCTTGATGTAGCCCACACCAGTAAGCAGCATACATAGGGCACCAGAGCAGGTGGGAAAAGCTGATGGGTGCATTTAGAGGTAGATAATAAAATGACGTCCAATGGGTTATATATGCCATTATTGTGAATCCAAAAACAGAAACAATAAGTTGAAATTCAAATAGAGAAAAGTATAAAGTAAAAATGAGTCTTCCTCTGGACACCCAGTTGTTTTCCCTTGGAATATAGTTTCATAGGGACTTATCCAAACAAATAAAAATAATATTTTAATTGGAGCACATGCTGAAATCTCCCCTCTTAAGACCAAGTCATTATGATTTTTTGTCATATTTTAAAAGAGTAAGTACATTGTGATTTGTGAAAAGCAGAGTAATTATGCTTTTCAGAGGACCAGAAATTATGTGATCCTTGAGAAAGAAAGCACACAAGGGGCCACACTGACAAGATATGGCCCTTGCAGGGAATCACAGAGGCTGCAAAAAAAGGGGCCAACCCCAGAATAGGGAACTATACTGCTGCAGAATATGGACTTCTCATCAGCAACACTGGGTGCCATGAGATAAGATAACAAAATCTAAAACTTCTTAAGGAAAAAAAATACTTGGTCAAACTATCCTTTAAAAATGAGAATGAACTTGTAAAAGAAGAAAAACCAACTAAAATCTGTTAGCTTACATTAAAATCATCACAACAGAAAAATTCAAGATAGCTGTTCTGCTGGAGAGCAGACAGCCTAAAGAATTTCTATGTTAAACTGATGAGGGTCAAAGTTCTGTTATATTCTAAGAATTGTTCACTGTTCTAGTTCTCAGAAGGCATGGCTGCATTAGTCAAGGGACAGGATTTGGGGACTGTGAGAGTGGATCTAAAATTTTAGCAGCTGTTAGATAGTCTGGATTTAGTAGGAGTGGTGAGGAGGAAGAGGTAAGGACTAGATCTTGCTAGAATCAGGAGAATAAATTCAGCCATTTAGCTTCTTTCATGAATGAAGGACATTTTCAAACATATCAGACCTTAGAAAGCTTACTATCCACATTCTTTGAAAGAATTACCCCAGGATATTATTTTAGCATGAAGAAAAATAAATCTGAGAGGGAGTAATGAGTAAAAAACATGGCAACAAAGAAATCATATGAAACAACATTGCTAAAATGAAATTTGTATGTGTGTTAAATAAACCATCTGGAAATAAAACTCCATAAGATGTCAACATGAGAATTAGCTGGGGGAGTATAGATGTCTGGTCACATAGGCACCCTCAGACTCCCATAAGGAAAGCAAATGTTTAGGCATAGTGAACTACCCTATCATACGGGAAAAGCTTTAATATCAGCGAAGGATTGAATTTACCAGTCAAGCTGCCCAACACCAGCCAAGGGCCAATCTTGCAGGCAGGACTTGTCAAGTGTAACAGTCTCAGGCCTGCTATGTGAACTAGTTTTTTGCAAAACATGCATGGCCTCTATATCAAAACCTGGGTATGGAACCAGAGAAATTCTCAGGAAGAAATTTATGGCCATAAATGTATTTTTCCCCAAATAAAAGGGGTTGAAATCTAATGAAAAAGATTTCACCAAAAGACACTAAAAAGAACAACAAAATAAGTCCACTGAAGACAGAGTGAAGGAATTGAGATTAAACCAGATAGTAATAAAACAAAAACTATAAGAACAAACACAAAATGGTAAGCTTGATCAATTTTTTTCCAAAGAAAAAAAGTTTTAAGGTAAAACTTTAGAAATTTATATTTAAGAAAAAAGAAACAGAAGGTAAAACTTGACATTGGCAGGAAAATGGCTATAGATACACAGGAGTTTGAAATTTTTTAAGATAATACCATATAAAACAGTACCAATGCATGCAAAAACATCAGTGAAAGGATATTTTTGGATATTAAAAAATATTGAAAGTCATGGGGCGCCTGGGGGCTCATTCCATTAAGCATCTAACTCTTGATTTCAGCTCAGGTCATGATCTCACAGTTCAGGAGACTCAGCCCCACGTTGGGCTCTGCAACTGACAGTGTGAAGCCTGCTTGAGATTCTCTCTCTCCCTGCCCCTCCCCTGCTCGTGTGCATGCACACACTCTCTCTTGTTCTCTCTCTCTCAAAATGAATAAACAAACATTTAAAAAATATTGACGCTAGTTAAAATAAACCTGTGAATAACTGTGAAGAGTTTACAGCTGTACTCGTTAACTACACTGCTTCTCTCACACCGATACCCAAAAGACTATGGTGCAGGCCACTTAATAAAGAAAATCAACTAAAGCTCCAGGAATAAAGGAATGAATTTTTTCAGGTTTTACAAACTGTTTCAAAACTAGGAAAACAGGACAGGGTAACGACCCAACACAATTAACAAGTTTGGTCTCACCCCAAAAGAAACTACCCAACCCATTCAATAATACCAGCCTAACTCTAATGACTCCGTCCAAAAACTGTTAGAACTAATAAACGAGTTCAGTGAAGTTGCAGGATACAAAATCAACATATGCAAATCAGTTGTGTTTGTACACACTAACAATGAAATATCTGAAAAAGAAATTTTAAAAATCCCATTTACAAAAGTATCAGAGCCAATGAAACACTTAGGAAGAAATCTGACCAAGTAGGAGAACAATCTATAAATGAAAAGCTAATTAGACACTGATGAAAGAAATTGAAGAAGTCACAAATAAATGGAAAGATATTCCATGCTCATGGATTGGAAAAATTAACATTGATAAAAGGTATATACTGCCCAGGTGATCTATATATTCAATGCAATCCCTATCATAATTCTAATGGTATTTTCTTACAGAAATAGAAAAACAATCCTAAAATTTGTAGGAAACCACAGAAGACTCAAAAGAGCCAAAACAATCTGGAGAAAGAAAAACAAAGCTGGAGACATCATACTCCCTGATTCCTGTAACTATATTACAAAGCTCTAGTAATCAAAACAGTATGGTACTGGCACAAAAACAGACACCTAGATTAATGGAATACAATCAAGAGCCCAGAAATAAATCCATACATACACAGTCAGCTAATATTTGACAAGGAAGCTAAAAATAGAAACAACAGTTTCTTCAATAAATTGTGCAGGGAAAATTGTATATTCACATACAAAAGAATAAAATTGGATCTTCATCTTACATAGCTTACAAAAATTCCTTGTAATGAATTAAGATTTATTTTTTTTTTAATTTTTTTTTTCAACGTTTTTTATTTATTTTTGGGACAGAGAGAGACAGAGCATGAACGGGGGAGGGGCAGAGAGAGAGGGAGACACAGAATCGGAAACAGGCTCCAGGCTCCGAGCCATCAGCCCAGAGCCTGACGCGGGGCTCGAACTCATGGACCGCGAGATCGTGACCTGGCTGAAGTCGGACGCTTAACCGACTGCGCCACCCAGGCGCCCCTGAATTAAGATTTAAATATAATACCCCAAATTGTAAAACTCCTGGAAGAAAATATAGGGAAAAGTCTCCTTGACATTGGTTTTGGCAATGATTTTTTGGATATGACACCAAAAGCACAAAAAAACAAAAGCAAAAAACAAGTCGGACTACATCAAACTAAAAAGCCTCTGCACAGCAGAAGGAACAATAAAATTAAAAGGCAACTTACTGGATGGGGAGAAAAATATTTGCAAACCATATATTTGATAAGGGCTTAAGGTTCAAAATATATAAGGAATTCACACAAGTACATAGAAAACAAATCTGATTTAAAAATGAGCAGAGGCCCTAAATAGACCTTTTAGCAAACAAGGCATACAAATGGCCAACAGAGGCATGAAAAGATGTTCAACATCATTAACCATCAGGGAAACGCAAACCAAAGCCACAATGATAGATCACTGCACACATATTAGAACGTCTGTCATCAAAAAGACAAGAGATCACGAGTATTGGCAAAGATGTAGAGAAAAGATGTAAAGAAAAGGGAACGCTTGGGGTGCTTGGGTGGCTCAGTCGGTTGGGTGTCCAACTTTGGCTCAGGTCATGATCTCACAGTTTGTGAGTTCGAGCCCCGCATCGGGCTCTATGCTGACAGCTCAGAGCCTGGAGCCCGTTTCAGATTCTGTGTCTCCCTCTCTCTGCCCCTCCCCTGCTCGTGCTCTGTCTCTCTCTCTCTCTCAAAAATAAATAAAACATTAAAAAAAATTTAAAGATTAAGGAAAATAAAATAGAGAGATAATTATAGATGAAAAGAGACAAGATACATCAACCAATTGAGTCTTTTTTAAACTAATAAACTTTAAAAAATTATGAAACAATCAGAGAAGTTTGAACAATGGGTATTTGATGACAGTGAAGAATTATTGTTAATATTTAGATGTGATCATTGTATTCAGTTATGGTTCAGCAATATATGAATCACAGTCCTCAACCTCAAGAGGCTCAGAGCTAGTAGGAGGAATACACATGCGAGAAATGATTTAAATGCAATAAGGCAAGATTAGGGAGAAGTGAAAAGTGTCCTCGGAATGCAGAAAGGGTATTATCTGGGAGGTATGAGAGAGGTGAGTCTCCAAAAACAGAAAGTTTTCAGGGGGCAGTCAGGGAGGAAAGGTGTTTGGAAGCAAGGAATAAATCTCAAGACAGACAAGTAGGTGTGAAAGAACAGGATGTGCTCTAAGGAGTGCAAATATTTGAGTCTGATTACAGCACATAACAAGTGGGAAGAGAGTCTGGAGAGACAGGCTTGTATGAGATCACACAAGAATTTCTTGCTTCCATACTAACACTAATGGAATAGCTGGTTGATTTTTAATTATTTTCAGAGGTGGAGAAATATCACTGAAGAGTTACAAATACCCTTCTCTTTCTACAGATGAAGGGTTCATTGTAGCTTTGGGAGACAATTTGTTTTGTTTTAAAAATAAAGCCAAAATGGGTTGTTTATCATAGAAATATTAAGAAAGCACTGAACTTGGACAAAGCCGTGTGAAAGAATAGTGTTATTAAACAAAAAGCTTCTTAGACTGTTTGCAAAGAAATGTCAGGAACCACTGTACTGAGAAAAACTGCTGCAAAGCGCTTAGTTAGCTCTTTAACCACCAGAGAGTCAACACAAATGGAGGTTTTTATGGACTTTGGAAACAGTGCATCTTGGAGAAAATGTCACAAGCATGCCATTGAATCATTTACATCTGCTATTGCAATATTTGAACCATGAAGAATTTTCACTATAATCATTGTTTTAATAATTTAGGTAATCTACCTCAGCGATGTTTTGAAACATTTGAAGTAACGAGTAAATAAAGTGACTCTATGGGTACAGTATAACAAGATTGTTGCTTTATCTTTTTCTTGCTAAACAGAAGCATGAGAACAGTAACTTTGGAAAAAAGAATTATAGTCTTTAGACATTTTCTTAACTTTTAAGTAGAGCTAACACTTTATGTATGTATGTATGTATGTATTTATTTATTTATTTATTTATTTATTTTGAGAGAGAGAGAGAGAGAAAGAGAGCTCGTGCATGGGAGCAGGAGAGGGGCAGAGAGTGAGAGAGAATCCCAAGCAGGCTCTGCTTAGAAACCCAGAGTCAGAGGCTTAACCAACTGAGCCACCCAGGTGCCCCAACACTTTAATGATAAGAAACTGACTCCCTTTCCTTCCTGTCCTCTCTCTCTCCTCCCTCCCTTTTTTCTTTCCCTCATTCTTAAGCAGAGTGTATGTGCTTATATACCACAGCCATGAAGTCACCACTAACCCACATTTAGATGTTTCAAACTAAGAAGTTGTGCTCTAATGACGCAAATTAAACACACTTTTAACACAACTATTTCCTTTCAGGGTTAGCATTTTTCCCCTAGAATTTCTCCACAATTCTGGCGGCCCTATTTCTGGAAAGTACCATTTGTTCTTGAAAACAGTGTGTATCTTTTTCATCAAATTCTTGCTCACTGGAAGTTCCTGATATCTGTTTCTTCAGAGCAACTGGCCTGTTTTTCGGTAAAATGCAAACTGGATTGTTCTCGCACATGTACTATTATTTACCAAACAAGCCAGACTTGGGAGATCATATGATTGCCAGTTGTGCTTTGTCTGAGCTGTGGAAACCTCTGGGTTGGAATAGAAGATCTCCCCTCATCTCCCTCTCCTGAATTTCTCTCTTAAGAATGGGTATTTCGTTGACAATTATTCTGGAACAACAAAGAAGCATAAACCATAGAAAGGGGAAGAAAGAATTTTCTTCTAATGAAGCAGGAAAGAAAAAGCTCTCCAGAGATTCTGCTCAGTAGAAGCTGATTTGCCTTTCACGACGGGACTGGACAGGGACTCAGCATCAGGTTTGGGACCTAAGAGTGGCCAGTTCTACAGCTTGTTTAAGCTACTCTTTGTATGTCACTACCAAAATATCAGCAGCTTTGCACACATTAGAACCCCTCTGAGGGGTTTGCACCCTTGGAACACAGCTGTGGTGGCATCTTACTATTTTTCTGTTTTCAAGAGAACCCAGACTGAGACCCTAGCCATACTATCATTCACATATAATGGTAGATTAGAGATATTTTCA
This sequence comes from Neofelis nebulosa, assembly GCF_028018385.1. Taxonomy (NCBI): domain Eukaryota; kingdom Metazoa; phylum Chordata; class Mammalia; order Carnivora; family Felidae; genus Neofelis; species Neofelis nebulosa. The sequence continues at coordinate 69,096,594 of NC_080785.1, read as the reverse complement.
AGCATTCCAAGTTAAAAAAAATTTACCTTGCACAGACCCTTTCTCAAATATGTTAATGGTTATGCTCAACAAAAAGAGAGCTAACAAAGAAAAAGTAATAAATATGAAAAACAAGCTTAGGACTCAGGAAAGAAGCGAAAAGAATTTCCTGGCTAATTGCAAGGTAGATTTCAGGGTGGCAGCATGCACTACAAAGAAAGAGCTTCTCTCTAGGTCCAAAAAGTGTTACTCAACATGAAGAATATAGTGAAAGTTGTCATCACTAAGACTCCTATTACCAATGTAAACACAAGCACATCTTTTAAACATCTTTTAAATACCAGAACAGGTGCCTAGGTGGCTCAGTCAGTTGAGCGTCTGATTTTTGACTTCGGCTCAGGTCATGATCCCAGGGTCTCGGGATCGAGCCCTGCATTGGGCTCTATGATGAGTGTGGAGCCTGCTTTAGATTCTCCCTCTCTCTCCCTCTGCCCCTCTCCTCCACTTGAGCACACTCTCTCTCTAAAATAAAATTTTAAAAATAAAAATAAATACAAGTATAGAGATGATTTCTAATCACTGCTTTACTGAGTCATTATTTGGAATAAAGGAATATTTAAGGAAGTTAAAAAATTTTCGTCTACTGCCATTTGTAAAATGGTATTTCTTCATAATACACACTAATGGCCTCCTCTAAATAGATGTTAAGTCTGCTAGGAAAATACGTCATTCTGCATTTGCAGCCTCCATGTCAATTTTGACTCAGATATGTCAGGCTATAAAAAATGTATTCTAGGGACGCCTGGGTGGCTCAGTCGGTTAAGCGTCTGACTTCGACTCAGGTCATAATCTCGCAGCTCATGAGTTCGAGCCCCACATCGGGCTCTGTGCTAACGGTTCCCTCCCCCACTCGCACTCTGTATCTCCCTCTCTCTCTGTCTTTCTCTGTCTCTCTCAAAAATAAAGATTAAAAATTTTTAAATAAATAAAATAAAATAAAAATGTATTCTACAATTGCACAGAAGTATTTTTGGGTGGTTTCTTAAAAATTCCACTGTAATGGCTTCCTTGGCACCCAAGTATTTTATGTGACCCCAACACATAATGATGGAGGTTAGGTTTGTGTTGTAACATTTCAGAAAGGTGAAAATTAAGTTGCATTACTCGGGCATAAGGAGTCAGAAAGACTGACTCATTCACTCTTTTGCTCATTCACTTGTCCATTCATTCATTCATTCATCATATGTCAATTGTCTTTTAGTTGTAAAACCTCTGATAAGTGAATTAGACAATGGTACTGACATCAAAGCACTCACTGTCTTACAGGAGGCTGACATATGCCCAAGTACAGCAATTGCCATAAGAGAAATACAGGTAAAGTATGATTAACATGTGATGCCAGAGACTATTTCCTTTTGGCTCTCTGGTAATCCCTTACACCTGAGACAGTGCTGGCTCATACTTGCTGAATAAGCGCTCATATTCACTGAATGGGGGAGGGGGAGAAAGAGTGACTACAAGAGGAGGTGGCATGGAATACAGGCTTCAGTGACGGAAAGATGTGGTTATGGGAAGATGAAAAAGGCAGGTTTCAAGAACCAAGGTCATACTTGTGAGTCTTACTTTGATTGCTCTGTTTCTGTTCTTTCCCAGCTGGGCAGTAAGTGCTTCAGTGTAGTCCCAATCTCCCTCTCCACACTGTCCTACTACAATTACGTGAGAAGTCATCTATGAATATAAGGGCAAATGAAGTTCCAGAAACTTGGGAAAATTTGTTGAACTATGGTCCATTCATCAAATGAGTGCTGTCCTTTCAAAGGAGTCATCTTGAGGTTTATGCACTTAGTTCCAAGATATTGATATTATTCAATATACAAAATATTATTCAGTTGCCTCCATAATACTCATCAACTCTTTTTAACATCCACAATGGTTACATTTTTATCCTTTTAGAGAGGCTTTGATATTTGGGAGTCCTGATACTTCTTCCACTGAAATGTACAAATAGATCATTCAATAACATGATTCTTGAATATCTTAAAGAGAACCCACAATTACAGAATATTTGTTCCATGTGGTGACAATGCATAGAGATCAAAAAGGAGACTGGATGCATGCTTACATTACTGTCGTACTTAAATAAGTCTTCAACTACCCACTATAAGGCAATGGCATATTTTTTCAGCAACAGAACATTAATTTTTACATTAATTTGATTTTTAAATTTTATTTTATTATTATAAAAATACTGAAGATCTACCTTCTTATCAAAATTTCAAGTATATAATACATTATTGTTGGTTATATGTATGATGTTGCACAGCAGATCTCTAGGGCTGATTCCTCTTCCTTAACTAAAACTTTATGCCCATTGATTAGTACCTCCCAATTTCTTCCTCCCTCCAGCCCCTGGCATTCCACTCTTTGATTCTATAAATTTGACTATTTAAAATTTTCATACAAGTGAAATCATGCAGTGTGTGTCTTTCTGTAACTGGCGTATTTCACCCCAGTTATTTCACTTACTGCACTTATCCTTAAGGTTCATCCATGTTATTACATATATTACAGAACGTCCTTTTTTTGTAAAGCTTAGTAGTAGTCCATTGTGTGAATATACCACATTGTCACTATCCAGTCATCTGTTGATGGGCATTTAAATTGTTTCCACTTCTTAACTCCTGAGAATAATTCTGCAATGAACATAGGAGTGCTAATCTCTTTAAGATCCCGATTTCAATCTTTTTGGATAAATATCCAGAAATGGGATTGCTGAACCATATGGAAGTTCTATTTTTAACTATCTAAGGAATCTCTACATTTCTTCTATAGTGCTACAGCATTTTGCATTCTGACCAATAGTGTGCAAGAATTTGTAATATTGTGTTTCTAAAAAGCTCAATAGAACTGAAGTACTAACTACCCATCTATCTATTGGAACTTCTGAGTTGCCAGCAACTCAGTTAAGAGCTTGAAGTAAGATCAGACTAAAAACTCCTGGATGATTATTTTAAAGACTTATTGTATTGCAAACAAGTACATCAGGAGGACTAGAATTTTTTTTTAATAGAAACCATGCATGTGCTTCTCAACCATAGAAATATCCTTGCAAAAACTTCAAAGAGTGGACAAGCCCTTCCCACATAATACCCACTAGTAACATATACCATGGAACAAACAAAAGAACATTCTATTTTTTTAAGTGTAAGATGGCTCAGAAAGGGATCTTACCTATGCTCCTAGATGGTTAGCATATTTCCCCCTGTATCAGCAACATGATGTAGTGTTAATGCTGTGTCTTTGATGTCATAGTTAGAGAAGATATGCCAACGTCTTTCCCTTAATGTCCAGGATAAACTATATTTTACGTATACCATCCTTCTATGTTAACTACAGATTTCTTCCATTATTCAGGAATAGCCAAAGATACTCTGTCTGCTCTTTACCGTTGACTCAGAAAATAAATCAACATGTGGAACACCTCACCTCAAATCTGATAGTTTAAAAAAAAATACTTTCAGAAAGTTCTATTAGCTAGCAATAGTGTAAGGAATATTTAAAAACCCTTGTTTTTTATTTTAAAATATGTCTATCTCATTTTTCTTTTCACTTTGCATCTTAGATTGTCAAGGTTTTCCTCAAAATTAAAGTAATAATGCATGAGACAATGTCATGTCCCTTCACTCTTCTAAAATGTTCTAAGACTTTCTTATAGGCTTGTGGATATCAGTTTCTTGATCTTAATAGAAGAAACTGAGGGAGAAAATTTCCCATCAAACATTTGTCCAAGAAAACTAGTGAAGCTTGAAAAAAATGCTCTTTTGAGAGAGGCAAACCAAGAAACAGACTCTGAACTACAGAGAACTCATGGTTCCCAGGGAGGAGGGGGGCGGGGGAGGGTGAAATAAGTGATGGGATTAGGGAGCGCACTTGTGATGAGCAGCAGGTGTGATACAGAAATGTTGCATCACTAGACTGCACACCAGAAACCAATATTACACTCTGTTAACTGACTGGAATTTAAATAACTTAAAAAAGAAAAAAAAGAAAAACTAAAAAAATCTTTGAAAATGCTTTCAAATAGTAAGTCATTTATGTAACGTGCAATAAATAATTACCACTTGTTTTTAAACACAGTAGAGCTATTTTCCTGTGTGATTTATATTAGAAATCATTAAGCCAAGTGGAATGATATATTTCAGTGGTTCTCAAAAAAACCCGTCACCCTGGGACCATGATGCATGGCATTCGCAAAACACCGCAGCTGACCTGATCCTAGATAGAGGGCCTCCAAACAGGACATTGTGAAGACGGTAAACAATTTCCAGCAATGCTACCCTCATGCTCAAACAAAGCGTGCAGGAATGTGAGTGAATAACAGTGATATTCTTTTTCTTTACCTTAGTTTTTCTCCTTTTTAAGTTCTAAAACCTTAGAATTTTAACTGTTATTGTTGTGACTCACCTCACGTCTGCTCCTGACTCCCTGGTATTTCATTGTAGCTACCACTACTGTTTTCCATCATTCATAAATTATGATACATGATATAGTATTAACGAATCAGCTCACTCAGCTGAGCGCCTTTCTTTCGCCACGCGTTTATGGGATGTCTGCTAGGCTTCAGGCTCTGCGACGGGCCCTGGCCTTTTACAGAGACAAATGAGGAGTCCCTGAATTCCGTTTTGTCTCTTACTGATCAATTCATTGAATGCCTGTGAACATTGAATGGCTGTTTTATGTTAGACTTCTCTAAATGGCAAATTACAAAACGTGCTTTATCTTAACTCAAGATTCACTGCAATTTTTAAAATCACTGAACATTTTGCCGATTTCACTTAATATGCATTTACTGAACACTGTGTGTATGATAAAGAGGATGAAGGGAAAATCTTAGGTTTTAAGAAGACCAATCAGAAATTGAGCCAGAAGCTTGTGGTGAAGATGGCAGTTGCATGTAAGGTATGTTCCTCCCCTCCCCGAGACCTACTGACATTAAAGGAAGAGAGGATACTCTATGTATGACTGTAATATTCTAACTTAGCTTCCTAACCAAGAAAAAGTAAAAACAAACCCTGCAGCTCCTCAGTTAAATGAATTGAGTTGAGACACAGAACCATCAAGTGGAAGAAATAAGAGTTGTGTTCAATTACTAGCTATTTGAATACTGGAGAGCCCAAAGATCATCAAGCCTCAAACCATCTTAAAATATTTGTAAGGGGAGGGGCACCTGGGTGGCTCAATCAGTTACGTGTCTGACTTTGGCTCAAGTCACGATCTCAGAGTTCATGAATTCAAGCCCCGTGTCAGGCTCTGTGCTGACAGCTCAGGGCCTGGAGCCTGCTTCGGGTTCTGTGTCTCCCTCTCTCTGTGCACCTCCCCTGCTCTCACTCTGTCTCTCTCTCAAAAATAAAAAAAAAAAAACATTAAAAAATTTTAGAAAAGTATTTGTAATGGGAAAATATTGTCAAATATGCTTTTATATTAATGAAAGATGCTGCGAGAAATTAAGATAAATCTTGTGAGGTTAGTAACAACGTGGGAACTCCAGCCTGGGAAATAAGTTTGCAGCCCAATGGACAGAGCACTGTAGTGGTTCTCAAAGTGTGGTCCCTGGGCCAGCAGCAGCAGCAGCATCACCTATGAACATGTTAGAACTGTGAATTCCTAAGCCCATTCCTAAACCTACTAAATCAGTAACTCTGGGAGTTGAGGCCAGCATCAGTGTTTAAAGGAAACTACGGTGATTCCGAAATTAAAGCAGACATCTGAACCCTTTAAAGGGCTTGTTAATTTTGCCAGCAGTCTGAGAATCAGAAGCATTGTTAGAAAGGCAGAATCTGAGTCCATCCCAGACCTACTGGATTGGAACCTGCAGTTTTCACAAGATATACAGGAGACCGATGCACATTAAAATTTGAGAACCACTGATACACAACAGTGTTTTGCAAATGTCTTTGACCCACAGAATTTTTTCTTTGTAACACAGTGTTATGCACACTGCAGGGCCAGGCCCAAGAAAGGCGAGGGAAGTGCCCAGGGTGGAAAATTTAAGGAGATACTATCACAGTCTATTTCACCTGAATGAATGTGTGAATTGAACTGTGGAATATATATATATTTTGTATTTTTAATATCTTCACAATATATCTGAATTAATACTATAATTTAAAAAGAAAAAAAGATTCCTCTTCAAAAATAAGAAGGGGAATACATGAGACAAACACTAAAATTGTTATGTTAATAGAAGCCCCAAACTGGTGAAGAGGGTGAAGGGATATTATAAATTAGAATTTTATTCAGGAAATTTTATTCATTTATAGAAAAACTGGAATCACTGAGTGCAGTGAATGATTAGTAGCCATTAAGTCGTAGCACAAAACCAGTTTACTGAAAGTCAGGAAGCCTGGCTTCCAAAGCAATACAATAACCATGGCGTCATGATTCTTTCTTGGCACTGAGTTGGTATAAGGAGCATCTCACATGTTTTTGTGCTTATAGCTGTGGCAAAAGAGTCTTACGTGGAAAATGAATTGTATATTCAGTCTTCCATGCAGCAGAGACAATGTATCCTGAATGGATCAACTGATCTGTTTTTGTTTTCTTGTTTTGTGTAGTTTTGTCCTTCTTTGTTTTCTTTTAAATAAAATAATGTGAGGAGGATTCTGCTGAAGTCGATAGACCTAAAATATGACACACTCAAAAGACTTATATTAATAAATCCCTCAACTAGGGCCAAGCTGTCTGTAAACGTTTTAATGTCTTCCCGGAATGCTGAGCCCAAAGGTTTCCACGTGTGCGTCAGGAGCGTAGTGCAGCTGAGTAAGCCCACAAATAGGAAGAGAAAGATAAAACCATATCTTCGGCAAGCACTACAGCATTACTTCCAGAAATCACACTTCCTCCTTCCCCTCCCCCCCCCCCACAATACTGCAAGCAGATAATGGAATTATTCTTTTAGCAATAACTTTTACTTTGTTGGTTATAGGTAGAAGTGGCCAGAAGGGAATTATAGAATGTTTGAGTTAGAGAGACCAGACAAAATCTTACCTAACAACTTCTGGCTGAGGAAGCTGACATCCAGAGAAGTCAGGTCGCTCCTCAGTGACAGCAAAGCAGTGAGGAGAAAGCCTTCCTCCCCTTAGTCCCTGAGATGATTATTTGGTTCTAGTTGTGGGAATGTGATTTATTGGCTTTTCTTAAACTCAAGTTAGAATCTGCTTCATTTCTATTGCTATAGAACAAACCACTACAAATTTGGTGGCTTAAAACGACTCCCGTTTACGAAATGCTTACAGCATGGTGGGTCAGTGGTCCGTGCACAGAATGGAGAAGGGGTCCTCAGCTCGTTCTCAAAAGGCTGAAATACAGGTCTCGACCCACTGCACTCTCATCCAGAGCTCAGAGTTTCTGCCCAGCTCATGTGGTTGCAGCAGAATCCAGCACCTTGAGCTTGTTAGCACGGTAGTCACCATTTCCTTGATTGTCCACTGAGAGATGCTCTCAGCTCCTGAAAGCTGCCTGTACTCCATGCCGTGTGGTCACCTAATGCCCAAAGTCAACTATGAAGAATCTTTCTCATGTTCACTCCCTCTCACATTTCAAATTTCCCCGACTTTGAACCCCTTTCTCTAGGAAGAGCCCCATTCCTTTCAAGGGCTTACCTGACAAAGTCAGGTCGCCCAGAATAATCTCCCTGTTTAAAAGCCAACTGTGCCAAGTAGAATAACCTAATCGTGAGAATGATAACCCACCACATTTACCAGTCCCTCCCATACTCAAGGGTTGGAGATCATCCTAGAATTCTGCCTACCACAGGGGAGCCTGGGTAGGCAGGTCTCAGTTGGTTAAGTGTCCCACTCTTGTTTTCAGCTCAGGTCATGATATCAGTTCGTGAGTTTGAACCCCTTGTCAGGCTCTGCATTTACATTGTTCCTAACTCTCTGCTCCTCCTTCTCTCATGCTGTCTCTGTCTCCCTCAAAATAAATAAATAAACTTAAAAACATTCTACCTACCACAGAACCCTTGCATTTCAGCAGCCTGCCATAGCACTGGCCCAGCTGTGGGCTTCACTGAGCTGAACAGAAGGTGCATCAGGATTCAGCACATTTCTGAGGGCAGTGCGACTGAGGCTGTGGCCGTGGGAGATTAATGAGCTTCAGAAGTTCTTGCCCACTCCCCAAATATCAAAAAAAAAAAAAAAAAAAAATTCAAGAGGCTTATAGCCTTATGTAAAGAGTGGTATCCAATCTAAATAACATTAGATTATCAGGGGGAACAGAAACATTTTAAATGTCTGATTTGAGATTATATATATCAACTACTCAAAATTATGGTCTTCCTGTAAAAGCTGTGTTCTGATTCTCCCCTTCATCATTGAAAATAAAAGTAACGACAAGTGATGGTTTTGTGTACTGTAAAGACAACGCTTCATTTATGATGATCTTAAAGCCTCTGTTTTGCGCTCAGTAGAAGATGCACTTGTTATAAAGACCAAAAAACATTGCATGCTGCCGGCAGATGTCCCACCTGACCATTTCCATGGCTACAGCTATTTCAGATCTTCTCTCTCTCTCTCCTGGACCCTGCCTTAGCCCCTCAGCAGTGCCCCGAGGTCCATTTGATATGCCTTATAATTTTTTCTTGATAACCAGACTTGATGTACTGATTAAAAGAAACTGCTGAAAATAAACTGTTAGCAATGTGCTGGTGAGGCATGGGGGAGCGAACTATTCTATGGTTCTATGAGTAGGTCCCAGTCTTTCAATGAGCCTGCGCCTCTGGACTGTGAACTTCACCAGACTTTCTCCATTTTTTTCTCCCCCCTTAGATGATACAGATGGCTAAAGTGGGCTGGAGTTGCCTATTTCCCTTTCCTCAGGTCAATTAGGCTTTGGCAACATCCCTGTAAATTAGGCTGAAGTTAACTAGTTTCCCCTGAGGGCTTTGGTATATTTCAAAACGGCACCTTTTCCCTTCTTCCCGCTAGAAGTACTAGGAGATTTTCCTCTGCTATTTACTGTGGGAACCTGGCCAAGCTCCTGGAGATAAATCTCACAATATTGTAGGGGCCCCCTATGAGTAGGTCCCCCTGAAGTTTTAACCTCTCAGACTTGTCAACACTGAACCTCCAGCAATTCCTCAGTTACGGTTCTGGTTTTCCTTCCCCAGCACTGGTTCCGGCTATGGTTTCCTGCCAGGATGCTGCTCAGGTAAGATGTGACTCCCTGCATTCACGTCTCCAATCTTGGAGAGAAAGCCAATGTCAGAAGCGAGGGGGTTCTTGAGCCAATGGGTAAGAAAGAATTCTTGAGAGGTCTTTGTTGCAAAAAGGTGATTTTATTAAAACACGGGGACAGGATTCATGGGCAGAAAGAGCTGTACTAGGGTTGTGAGGAGTGACTGATTGTATATGTTTAAGTTAGTGGGGGCTAAGGATAATGTAAGTCTCTAAGGAATTTGAAAGCTAGGCTTCCAGGACCTTGAGGGTCTAGCTGCTGTTAAGATAAGGTTACTTTTCCTCTTTAATAAAACAAAAACATTAATGAACTAAGGCAGCCATGAGTTGCTTGAGGAAGGTCACGCTCTGCGTGTTTCAGGTGTCTGTGAGATGCAGGCTGTAAGGAACTTTAATTTAAGCTACATTTCTCTTGCCTTTGTTCCCCTCATCAAGGAACAAAGTTGCTTTTCCTAAATACTTTAGGTATGACATATTACACACACACACACACACACACACATTTTGACTTACGGCATTAACATTTTAAAAGAAAAGTAGCTGCCACTTGCATTTTATGAAAAAAAGTCATGATATACAACTACATTTTCAGCTGGGATTTCTCATGCTAGCTATGATCTTTCCTATACTCTCTTTCCTTGTCCATCTCCCCAGATCTATTCTAATTAAGTAGCTGGTATCAGTAACAGAAGGCCATAGTTTGAATTTAAATCATGGTGTCATAGTCTCCCAGGGTAACTTCACTTTAAACCTTAAAGCAGAAAGTACAATGAATAGCTTGTTCAATGTTGTACACACTTACAATATCAAACGACAGGTGGGGAAAGGTTGTGGAAAACATGACAACAATCCAGATATACCTGAAACCATAGAACATATGCAATGTATGAGACCAGCCCTTCATAAACTTGGGCTTTTGTACTCAAACTTATGTTTTAAACACAGAAAAAACTCATACTTTCCTTTGGTTAAAGTTTTCAATAGCTGAGGTTTCCATATACGCTGTTTGATTTGCAGGTTGACATTTCCTCTTTGATTCTAATATGCATGATTTTCCCAACATCTGAATCTTCCATCAAATATCAGAAACATTGCCTAATATAATTAAACTATATATTAAAGAAAATGATTATATTAAACTTAAATGTTTTCTTTAGGGCTGGTTCCTATTATCACAGGTTTACATATTTCCATCCAGAGGAACATGCTACTAAAACAGAAGAAGGATGTTATTATGGCGTTCGTTTTTTGTAGCACACAAACACCTAACAATTTCTCCAACAAAATGCAAGATATATACTTAAGATAACAGCCTGTATTTGGATTATGCTATAATACACTTCTCTTAAATTATTCTGTGTAGGTGGGGTGCTATAAAAAGAATGTTTTTCTTTTAGTACAATGTGAATTGCACAATGTGCAATGTAACATTATTTTGAGTTTTTAAAAAGGCTTTTCTTTTTAAAGAAGAAGCAATTCAAATACTAAGTATTTCTTTTCTCATACATGCTATTAAGTTTATCCTTAGTTTACAAGTTACAATCTCAAAGTCTGAGGCTGTTTCACTTTTAAAAACTAGAAGCCACGCCCCCTAGAAAAATAAACAATCAACATGAATTTGGTTCACTTGAGTGATTACATCTAAATAGTACTAAATATTTGGTTCAGTCCTGATACCAAAACCATGTTAGACGTATCAGTCAATAAATACTTAGCCATAGAAAATACAAGGTTATCCGTTAATTTCCACACAGCATATAGATGCCAGTTCTCTGTTCCTTACAGAGCTAATACTTGAGTTGAACAGACAGAATAAAGACATGGAAGACAAAAGGGGGCAGTTCATGCCTGATGCCAAATAAGGAGCACTGGCACCACAGAAGCTCACAGGAGAAAGATCCCATAGGAAGGGTTTACTGAGCAAACTTTCTGTCTTCCGGGTGGTATTCAAGTGTCTCTTTTATTTTTTAACATGTGTGGATATGTTGATATATTCCAACAGCATTTGTAGAAGTGACCCTTGTCAGTGTCACATTTCTTTCATGTGTTTGTCCTTCAGGTGTAGGGATAGCAAATCTATTACACTGATTCTACCCCTTCCCCTACTGCAGACATAGAAATCCCTCTCCAAATAGCCCCGCCGGCAACACTCACCATCAGCTGATCAGCATTGGCAAGCCAGGGAAGACTGACTGGGCAGCAGGCTCCCTGTTAACCCCAAACTTAGCGGGCAGCTTGGCATGCAGCAGGTCTTTAATAAAAATGAGCTTAGCGAATTCATTAATGTTCAATTCCATTCTTGTCTAGGTATGAACCATTTCTTTACTTACAGAACATAGCATTTTACTGCTCTCCAGGACCAAGGAGGGACATTACTGGGATTGGTTCATGGGTTGGTGGCATTAAGAGCGAAATAAGAGGGGTCGTAGAGGCAGTGGCATATAGAAAGCGAAACGGGCATAAAGCAGGAGGCTGCAGAATGGAAAGGGAAGGTCTGAAATATGAAGAGTAAACTAATGGCATCAAGGTCAAGTTACACCGACCTGAAATCTGAGGGAGGTAAAATTATAAAGCATGACTTACATACAAGTATGTATCGAAAACATTTGTACAATTTAAAAAGAAATAATAAAATAAACACTCATATGCCTACTACCCAGGCCAAGAAATAGAATATTACCCTCCCCAGAAGCCACTCTGTGCCCTCCCTGATTGAATCCCCCCTTATCCTTCTCAGTGGTAACCATTATCCTGAAATTGCAGTTATTCTGTTTTTCTTCCAGTCATTACAACCTACACGTCCCTATGTTTGAACATTTGTAATGGAATAAAATGTGTCTCTTATTCCATAACTTGCTTCTTTTGTTCAAGTTTATGATGATGTATGCACTCGAGTTACTCATTTTCACTACAGCGTAGTATTTTACTAGATAACTATTTCACATGTATTTATCCGTCTCACTATTTATGGACACAAGTTTTTTCAGGGTTGTTTTTTTTTTCTATACAAACAGTACTGCTGTAAACATTCAGGTACAGATGTGCCAAAGTCTCCTGAGAGTATATACTTAGTAGCAGAATGGCTGGGTGGTATGGTTTTGTTCAATTTCACTAGATAATACACTCTGTTTTTCAAAGGCAACATACCAATTTGCATTTTGCCCAACAGCAGATGAGAGTTTCCCAAGCTCTACAACTTTGGCTGCGTCTGGTATTGTCGGTCTTTCTAACTTCTGCCAATTTGCAGAATAAATAAATAACCCCTACAAGTTAACAAGAGCCTCCATGCCTTGCAATCATCTTGGAAAGCTACAGATGCACAAATTCTATGGTATAGAATTTCCATTCTTAGGCATGTACCTTAGAAAAACTCCTGCATCTCTGTCAGCAGGAGGATGAATACAGAATTGTGGCATATTTAGTCAACAGAGTACTATGCAATAGTTAAAATGGGCTTAATCTCAAAAACACAATGTTGAGGAAATGTTGGAATTTTTTAAAATATTGAGAAAGTACTTTTTTGAAAATTGAAAATATGCAAAACAATACTATGTATTGTACATAAATACCTGTGTATGTCATAGACATAGAACAACATTACTCGTGATGATAAACATGAAATTCAGGACAGTGTTTACCTCTGGAGATAGGCCTCCACGGTATGTATTGTGTTAATTCTTAAACTGAACAGTGGGTCATTAGCCTCTTGATCTTTTTGTATATCCAAAATATTTCTAATTAATTTAATTAAAGGTTAAGGATCTATGGGGAAAGGGCACCTGGGTGGCTCAGCCGGTTAAGCATCTGACTCTTGATTTCAGCTCAAGTCATGATCTCGTGGTTCATGGAATTGAGCCCCCATCAGTGCAGAGCCTGCTTGGAATTCTCTGTCTCCCTCTCTCTCTGCCCCTCCCCAGCTCTCACTGTCTCTGTCTCTCTCAAAATAAATAAACTTAAAAATTAAAAAAAAAAAAAAAAAGGAATCTATGGGGAAAAAAGGAAAGCAGAATACTTAAAATAGTGGGCTGTGAGCAGGGCAGGCCTTCTGATGAAAAGATTCTTCTTGAGAAACCTAGATAAGGCCCCTAGAGTGTCCACATCCCACCCGGTATTGAACCCTTCACCTGTGACCACGCTCCTGCCTTCTTCCATTGCAGTGTTGACTCCCTTAACCTAGGAGCCCTGCTTCTCCTTCCTGGCATTTGTACTAGGGTACCACCCACCCGAGAGCGTGCTGCCCCCTACAGCTACTCAGCCACCGCTACTGTGTGGCATCTCAGCATCCCTCCTGGTCCCTGCCAAAAGAGACCTCACACAACCCGCTTCGGCAATTCCCACTTTTCGATGGGACATCTCAGCTCCACAGAATGTGGCAGGAGCCATTTTTTGAGGACATTTCTGAAACGATCGGTGACACGGCATTAATAAAACATTCCTCCCGGCACGGGCATTTACTGGGTGTTCTCATTACTGAACCTCAGGTGGTATCTTCAGAGTGACTGGTTTTCTTGAATAGTCCTCATTTCTGTGCACAGCTGGCTTTCCCACTTGATATTCTGCTTAAATGCCTACAATTCTGTGTTTAATAGTTAAGTGCAAAAATGCTCTAAGTTTTATTGTCACCATTGGGATTCTTTTCCCATCGTCTCTGTGCTCAGTGCCCAAAGCTGAACTAGCATTTGGTGAAATGATGCCACAATAGATCATCTTTAAGAAGTTTTCTGCTGCAAAACAGTCCCCCACTGCTGCCAAAGGATGCTTTCGTTTTGAAAACGTCGGCAATCCCTGAAAATTGGACATCTCACAGGAAAATTTTTGGTTCTAGTTACTCACACTAAGGGTTGTGTCACACCCAATGCACACAGAGAAAGAGAAGGTGACCCAAAACCACAAAAAAAGAATTTAAAATACTAAAAAAAAAAAAATTGTTAGTGGAGAAAAAGAAATTGAAAATGAAGTTCAACAATTGAAAAGAACCTCATCAAAGGATTGGGACCCTCATGCATTAAGGTAACTAATGAGTCAGGTTTGGTACAATGCCACCCCTTTCCCCAACCTCACACCCACCTCCCTTTTCTGTTCCTCTTCTATTCCCAGTAACACCCCCCCCCCATCTCACTACGTCCCTGTGTCCTGCTGTGTTCTGCCCCATACTGAAATGAATTGCCAAGGTTGTGCCCACTGGCCTCGCTCTTCCTGAGTGTTTAACACCCAGAATCTGTCCTTGCCTTTCATGCCACCATCAGACCCACATGTTCTGCATCCCATCCACAAGGATTCATACTGTTTTCCCGATGGAAACTTGTCATCTCGAAAGGTATGAATGAGAAATGATGGCTCTCCATGGTGCATCCACGGACATTTACATGAGCTCTAATCCAAACAAGTGAATCTCTGAGGGTGAAATTTTACATTCCATAAGAGGCACCTTGGGGAGACCTTTGGGGGGCTAAAGGTGCTTTTTCAGTTTCCTTACATCACAATCCCTGGGTAACTGATAACTCCATCTGCCCCTGAGCTATGTAGTAAGTTGACCTTGTAGAAGTGGACAGAAGCTTACTTTGTCTTCGTTTTTTGTAGTTGTCACCCCAAGAAAATCTGGATCATGCCATGCTGCAGGACAAGAAGGGATATGAGATGGCGTTGGTCTCAATGCTGTGCCTTGAACTCAGGCCCCGACTCTGAGCCCTTATCTGAGGTTGCAGCACACCTGCAGTCAACCAGCTCTGGACTTCTTTAATGTTTGTTTATTTTTGAAGGAGAGAGAGAGATAAAGACAGTGAGTGGGGGAGGGGCAGAGAGGAAGACACAATCTGAAGCAGGGTCCAGGCTCTGAGCTGTCAGCACAGAGCCTGACACCGGGCTCAAACCCATGAACTGTGGGATCATGACCTGAGCTGAAGTGGGACTCTTTTTTCTTTTTTTTTTTTTTTTTTTAATTTTTTAATGTTTATTTATTTTTGAGACAGAGAGAGACAGAGCATGAACGGGGGAGGGTCAGAGAGAGGGAGACACAGAATCTGAAACAGGCTCCAGGCTCTGAGCTGTCAGCACAGAGCCTGACGTGGGGCTCGAACTCACGGACCGCGAGATGATGACCTGAGCCGAAGTCGGCCGCTTAACCGACTGAGCCACCCAGGCACCCCTGAAGTGGGACTCTTAACGACTGAGCCACCCAGGAGTCCCTGGACTTCTTGCTTGGCCTTCTCTTTGAGACCTAAAAACTTTGGGTGTGGTATTCTGTTTTCCATCCCAAGGCTGGTTCAGCCTCCTCCCTTTATATCATACCTAGGTGCTCCAGGTATTTCTCCTATCTGATTCAGGTCTGAACCTGAGACTTCCCTGGTGTCACCCTGGCTAGCCCGTGCTTCCCGCTGGCCCTCCTGAGCCCCCCACCCCAAGCCCTGAAAGTAGATTTCAGCTCCAACTTCAGTTCTTCTGTCTCTGATTTAATGTCATGATGAGCAAGGCCAGCCTTAGACATGAGTGCAAAAAAGTGGTCATCTGCACAGTGATTATGTATGTAATATTATCTGTGGGCCATTTGATAGAAAAATAATTAGGAAACCACACCCTGGAGTTGGACCACTTGGGTTCGATTTCCACATCCGTTATCTATGAACTGTTTGACACTGGGAAACTTTCTTAACCTCTTCAACCCTTCCTTTGTGGGAATGACCATGGCTCTTACCTCCTAAGATGATAGTTAAAATTAGATATGACATGCAAGGACTGTGCTTGGCATAGTCACTGCAGTAAGTGGTCAGCACATTAGCTCATGCTGTCATTATCGCTGCAACCAAGGGTTGTAGGACCTGTGCTTCCACTATTAGACTATTAGAGATTCAGTCCTTTATCAGCCCCTCCTCAGACCCATTATACTAATTCACAGTAGATTTTTGAGGACAGCCAGAGAACTTTATTCTTGAGAGGAGGGCAGGGAGTACAAGGAGACCCGAGGGTGGCAATTAGGGAGAAGTTGAAGAAAAAAGTATAGATGGGGAAGGAAGCACAAAAGATGAACTTGCTAATTCACAGCTGTGCCTGGGCTGACCCTCTGACCAGTCTGGGTGTGTGTCTGTTACTAGAGGTCAAAGGGGAGTTTGTAGGTTGCCTCGGTAACTATCATGGTACTTCTGTGTTGAATAACTCAAGGAGTGCCACTCACAGGGGAGATGTGCTAGGGGTGCTATTAAACAAACACAGTGTGAAGAGCGCCCTCTGCAGTTGTGTGACTTGATGGCCCTGAATGGACAATGTTTGCCACTCCTCAACATCCATTACGCACCACCCCACTCTCCTCCCCACTGTTCAAAACCCTGCCCCAAGGGAAGAATGAATGATCTAAGCCAATGGTTCTTACCAGGGAGTGATCTGACACCCAGGGGACATGTGGTTGTCACAACTGGGCAGGAGAAGGGGTTGCTACTGGCATCTCATGGGTAGAGGCCAGGGATGTCACTGAACGCATGACAGTGCCCAAGGCAACCCCACATGGCCAAGAAGCATCTGGCCCCAAATGTCAATAGGGCCAGGCTTGAGAAACCCTGATCTAAGTGAATCACAGCAATTGTTTTTCCTTATCAGTGCAGGAGCTCAAAGCTTCTAGTGGGAAAAATGCTTGGTATGCAGAGGTGGAAAGTGAAGACAGGGTCGAATTTCACGTGATGGTTGATGTGGTGTGGATCCATGACTCCATAGATGAAGGGCCCTTAAGATTGTTAATTAACCTCATTCTTAGTCCTCCCTTTGAGAATTCACCAAAAAGTAGGCTCCATATCCACTTCACCTAGGTCTTGAGAGAGTGGGGAAGCTGACATTTGAGTTGCATTTCTGTGTTTTATAAAGTGTATTTTATTTCTAGAAAAACATCTAATACCCAGCTCCCTCTAAAAAAAAGCACCCCCTCTTCCTAAAACCTAAGTAGACGTAATCTTGGAGTATGTTTGGTTTTGTTCTCTGTCTCCTGGCTTTCCTTGGACTTGCCTCTAGTCAAGAATTCATCCCTCCCTTTTCCTAATTACTCATGTAGGTCATAAACTTCTTGAAGAAAGATTCTCCATCTTCTCCACCTGTTTATTCCACTTACCTAAAACAGGTCCCAGCACGTAATAAGCACTCAATAAAGATTCACTGAATAATTGAATGGGTGAACATATAGATGAATATAGTCTGGAATTTTGTTCCAAATTTATTTTTCTGTTTTGCTCCTAAGGATTACAAGGCATCTTCTCCATTTTTATGCATCTACTGGTACCTGATAGTAAAATGTGACTTCAAAGGATCAATTTCATATTTTTTCCTAGGACATTTTCACCTATCTTCTCTTATCTTTATGTAGCATGCTTGTCGGTGACTCTCTTGTCCATTATATTCTTCCTGGGCCTCACGAAATTCACAGAAACCCTTGCCAGCCTTTCTTGCATCATCTTCATGCTGAAGCCTTGTTCTCTTCCACCCCCCGCCCAGTGTTGGGGCTGCTCCCACTACCCCAGGAAGAAGAGCCTGTCCCGGAACCTGCTCCAGCCCCTGGTAGGTCTTCACCTATAGTGACTCCAGACATGTCTCCCTGCCCCTGGTGGCTGCACACTGACTCTCCACCTTTGGTAGCCGCCGGGCTTGATCTCCCCACAATTCCCAGGAATCCCCTCTGTCTGGTCTACGTCTTGAATGACTTCCTCGATCCTGTCTCAAAACCCTTCATCCTCTAATAACAGGAGAGAAAGATGTTCTTCTCTGCACATGCAATTTTTTTTTTCCTGTTTTGGATTTTCTTACAAACCTACAGAAGATAATAATTCCCTATGTTCTCTCTGCTTTCTTCCCTTTAACACCACACTCTATCTCTTCAAGTAGTCTGTGAATTGTATCACTTGGAACCAGATTTATTGCTTAGCCTAAAATTGAGAGCTCATTTTAAAACTGCTTAATCACAGCACTCTCAACAATAGTCAAATTATGGAAAGAGCCTAAATGTCCATCAAATGATGAATGGATGAAGAAATTGTGGTTTATGTACACAATGGAGTACTACATGGCAATGAGAAAGAATGAAATATGGCCCTTTGTAGCAATGTGGATGGAAGTGGAGAGTGTGATGCTAAGTGAAATAAGCCATACAGAGAAAGACAGATACCACATGTTTTCACTCTTATGTGGATCCTGAGAAACTTAATAGAAACCCATGGGGGAGGGATAGGGAAAAAAAAGAGGTTAGAGTGGGAGAGAGCCAAAGCATAAGAGACTCTTAAAAACTGAGAACAAACTGAGGGTTGATGGGGGGTGGGAGGGTGACGGGTATTGAGGAGGGCACCTTTTGGGATGCGCACTGGGTGTTGTATGGAAACCAATTTGACAATAAATTTCATATATATAAATAAATAAATATATATATATATATATATATATATATATATATATTTGGGAGCTTTCAAAAAATAAATAAACATTTTAAAAAACTGCTTAATCAGATTGGGTTAATAAATATGTATTTTATTTTAAGTGGAACATACCAAGTGCTAAGAAATTTGAGCCATCAAAAATAATGTAAGTAAATGTTGAATTTAAAGAAGGCTTAATACAATGCATGATATTACAAATAAGTAGAGAAAACAAGCCCAAGTGAAGAAGTAATGACTTGATGCGCGGTCTACATCAGATGTGAATGGAATCTCTAAGTGCCCAGTGTCTTTGTAAAAACAGTGACTTGTTCCTTATTTCCCCTTATCTAAGGAGGGTGGATGGTTTTGCTCTGATATAAGCAGAGAACACATGCAGTATAATAAAGAGTCTGACTCCATATTTATATGTTTGCTGACAACTTTGAAGCCTCTTTTCCTTGTGTCTTCCCACATCTGGTCATGCTCATAAGAAACGCTGGGTGCACTTTCTTTGCTGGAACAAACGAATTTCACAAGTTCTTGCCTGTGTGCATGGACCCTCACCACAGCCCCACCCTCTAACCACTGTAAAAACTCCAAGCCAGTCTCTTTCCTTTGCTTCCTCAAGCTCTGCTCTCCCCAGATGGCTTCATTATATAAGTAATAAACCTGTCACACCCTGTGTATGTGTGGCATCACCAGTCTTGACATCAAAACTCAATTTTATGTGGGGGCCCATTCTGCTTCTGCAGAGTACTAACAATACATAGTACATTGGAATAAAAGAGGCATTTTCTTACAGCAGGACCCTTCCACAGCAGTAGGGCAAAGCCACTGTTGGTGGCAGAAATTGTCCCAAAGTGTTCTAATAAAACTAGAGAAGATGTAACATATTCAATTCATCCGTGCTGTCTGCCATGCCCTAGTACTATGAAATTAACCAGTTTTTGCTCTCGATGTTGATGACCATCCCCTGAGTCTGGCCAGTGTGAATGGAGGAAAATAAAAAAGAAGCAAAATGTGTCTGTTCCTCATCGCTGCTACACAAAGTAGGAGAAATCCAGCCAGAAGTGCATAGTTGGGACACATATACTACAGACAGGGATCATTTCATCAATGCAGAATCTTTTTCACATTGCCTATAGTCTGAGGTTATTTTTCCCAAAAATTCACAAAAAATTATCCATCTCTAAATAGAAGTAGGATGTTGCTTGCTTGTAACGTCTCATTCAATTGGCAGGTTTAATGAGGTGAATACTGCATGTGCCCTGCAATCAAGCTTATCAGATTAAAATTCAGTTTGCCAACCGAGACAGAAGTGTTCATCAGTTTGGTGAATATGTGGAATAGAAAAATCAGTTTGTCATTCTGAAATATTTTGTCATCCTGAAAAAATAGGACACTGCATTTGATAAAGAGGAAACCAATGTTGTCAATATCTTACTCTCAATTAAAGAAAAAATAACTTTAAATTACATAATACATTTCATTTTCCTTCTGAACTATTTCAGGATCAATGCATTAGATAATATGCTAAGATGACAGGAGAAATGTCCTTCTTTCTTTACCATGTTTTATTATTCATATTTCCTCTGCATCTTAGAAGTCAGGAATGGAATGAATAGCTATGAAAGATGGGACTTCGGGGAATTATTGCTATCTGTGCTTTATAATTTCACAAGCCATTCTGTATCTGGCATTCATTTCCTACGAGTGACTAAATGAATGTCTTTACTGTCTCTTTACAGATGAGAGCCCAGGAGATAGGCAGGCAAAAACTTTATCACTGATCACCATCAGCCAGTGTTTACAGACAATCATCTACGGTCCTGACAGGAGACAAGACAACAGGAAGAGGAGGTGGGTTAATCCAGAAAATGTTATGCTCCCTGCCAAGTTTGCAACTTGCCTTTGGGGACAGAAAGGCTTATAAGAGCAGAGATAGCAGTGTTTGAGTAATTGTTTTAAATGTATGTTAATAACTGATAGCTATTATGTCTTATTCACCTCAGGACTAATATGCCACCTAGCACACAATGGGCACACAATAAATGTAAAAGAAAATGAGCGTGTGTTAGAATCATTAGGTATTCTCACTGGCCATGAAAGTTTATTTTATATTATTTTATATTAACATACACTGATGAATTAAATATTGAGATAGCTAAATCATTCTAATTTAAACATTAGTATGGCCATCATGATCTAAATTATGTTAACAGAACAATGCTCACTGAAAAACTGTAAAAAGCATTTACATACAGTTCCCTGGATACCCAGCTAAGAGTTTCTCTAGCCTACCTACATTCTCAGTCTTGGACGTACTTGGTCAGAGGGGTTTCTTATCTTTAAGTTTGCTAGATATTGCCAGTTTGCTCCCCAAAATGAAGATACCAATTCAAACTTCCTTGAGCTGGATAAAAGGTTTTCATCAATTCACATCTTTACTAGTGCTTGAGCTTATTGTGCTTTTTTATAGTGTGTTAGGTGTAAGTGGGTTGTTTTTGTTTTCTGTGTTTTTTAAAATTTTTGTTTAAGTTTATTCATTTTTGAGAGACAGAGAGAGACCAAGCGTGAGTAGGGGTGGGGCAGAGGGAGAGGGAGACACAGAATCTGAAGCAGGCTCCATCTAGACTCTGAGCTGTCAGCACAGAGCCTGACGTGGGGCTTGAACTCACCGACTGCGAGATCATGACCTGAGCTGAAGTCAGACGCTTAACCGACCGAGCCACCCAGGTGCCCCTTTTGTGGTGTTTTGTTTTGTTTTGTTTTGTTTTTGCATTTTTCTTGATTTCTAGTGAGGTGGAATATCTTTTAATGTTTTATTGGTTATTCATGTTTACTTTTCGGTTCCTCTGTAAATTGTCTCATAACTTTTCCCATTTTTCAATTGAGTTTTTTAATGTTCTTCCTGTTGATTTGTAACAGTTCTTATGCATCCTGAATACCAACCTTCTGTTGGTTATATGCCCTGGAAATATATTCAATGGGTTGTCTTTCCCACTTTTTTTTTTTTTAATTTTTTTTTTTTTAACGTTTATTTATTTTTGAGACAGAGAGAGACAGAACATGAACGGGGGAGGGGCAGAGAGAGGGAGACACAGAATCGGAAGCAGGCTCCAGGCTCTGAGCCATCAGCCCAGAGCCCGACGCGGGCTCGAACTCACGGACCGTGAGATCGTGACCTGAGCTGAAGTCAGGCGCTCAACCGACTGCGCCACCCAGGCGCCCCTTTCCCACTTTTTTCAAATGTTTTCATGCAGTGTTTAATATAATTCAATCCGTTGATCCTTTCTTTCATAATCACAGGAGCATTGTTTGTAATAATGGAAAAATGGGTACAACTTAATAATACATCACCGGAAAAATGGGAAAATGAGCAAATGAGTGCAGGCATAGTCAAACAATGAAATGCTATACAACAGGAAAGGAATTGGAGGTACACACATGAGCATAGCTAGATCTCACACATGAAACATTGAGTGAGAAACACAAGTTGAAGAGAATAAGCAATATAAATATATATACACTTTAAAAAATTTTAAAGGATTGGGGCACCTGGGTGACTCAGTCGGTTAAGCATCTGACTGGATTTCTGCTCAGGTCATGATCTTGCTGTTTGTGGGTTCGAGCCTCACATTGGGCTCTGTGCTGATGGCATGGAGCCTGCTTGGGATTCTCTCTCCCCCTCTCTCTGCCCCTACCCTCTCTCTCTCTCTCAAAATAAATAAAAAAAACTTTAAAAAATTTTAATAAAAAAATTTAAAGGATTGAACGTAAAGCATAAAGAAATATATGAGAACACAAACTCTGGAATCACATTTATCATATAATTCTTTGTATATTTTCATATTTTTATCTTTGAAATTATAAGTTTATTGAATGCATCAGCAACTCTGGTGTCTATGTCTGTCTTTATCACACCAAATCGATCATCCCCAGAAACCAGTTTGAAGAAACACACGGTTGGCATTTATCCTCTACCACAGATTCCTAAGAGAGTGTCTTCTAAGAAGACATGGTTGAGTTCATTGCCAAAACTCAGGGAAAGAAGATTATCAAATCTATGTCACTTTTACAGACATAAAATGATTGATCACAGATACTGTAAATAATCAAGTTAGAATCAATCTCACAACATGAATTTTGGTGTCAAATGTACAATTGGACATAGATTTGATTACTCAACTCTCTAGTAAGACAAACAAGCCAAAATTTTAGATAGATTATAAGGAGACTAAAAACAATTTATCTAAAGTTTGGTTTGAAGAAGATAAATAGAACTACAGGGGATTACTTTGTCAAGCTGATACAGCACACAGAGCTTTAATGACTCCCAGTGCCAGGGCACAAACACTTCTAGAAACATTACTGGTCTTAGCATTGTCAGTGAGCCAAATGCCACTGCTACTGTTTATGGCTTGGACAAGATAGTTGTTGTCAAATGAAATGTGTTGATCTTTGACATAGGAGGTGACATTTTTGATGTATGAATCCTCCTTTTTGAAGAATAAATTCTTCATTTCTAGTCTTCAACTAGGAAGTGGGGACATCTGCTTGGGTGAAGAAAATTTCCTTAACCAAAGGTCAACCATTTCAATGTCAAAATCAAGGGAAACATAAGAAGGACATTAGTGAAAACAAGAAGACTATCTGATACTTCTCTGATGCTTGTGGACATTTTAAACACATACTCTTGGCATCCTAGACAACATTTAGATTAATGTCATCTAGATCTACCTTGCCAATATCCATTTTGATAACTAAATGCCAACATGCTGGACCATGTGGTGAAAACCCTTCATGAAGTCAAATGAAGACAAGTCACAAGTCTATGAGCACTTTAGTCACTGGCTCTGCCCATATCCCCAAGACTCAGAAGCTCCTTCAGGACTTCCTCAGAAGTAAGAATTTAAAGTAGACCTTTAACACTGACAAGGCTACTGCTTATGGTAGATGTCCAGGCAACCATTGTAGTTGGAGAAAAATCTGACTATGTCTGGGGTTTGCTGCTTGTGGTAGCTCTCACTGTTCCCTGGTATTATAACTGCTGGTCCCATCATTCTGCCAAGTAGACACAAACTGTCATTACTTAACTTGAATGATCAGCCTGATGTGCTTATTCAGTTCTATGAAGTTGAGTGTGCAGTAACAGAGACTAATAACATGCTAGGCAAGTTTGAGCTCACAGATGCTTCTCAGATTGAATAAACATTTGATATAGGTGTCTCCAGCACCTTCAATATGTCTGTTGAACATAAGAATACATAAAAAGAGGCCAAGATTATGACAAAGGCCATCTAAGCAAGGCAGATTTGAATAGATAGTCCAGGAAGTGGAAAAATACAAAGCTGAAGATGAATGAAGAGACAAGTTGTTCTCCCAAGAACTTCTTCAAATATTTGCATTCATCATGAAGACCAACATGGAAGTTGAAGAATATTAAGGCAAGATCAATAATGATGATAAACAGACAATTCTTGAATGGTGTAACAAAAACACTTGGTAAAATAGCTAAGCAAGAATCATACTGCTGAAAAGGAAGAACATGTGCATCAAAAAAGGGAGAGATGATCTGAAACTCCATCATTCTTAACTGTATCAAAATGTAGGCAGCTTACCAGGAGGAATGTCCAGAAGCATCCTTAGGGCAGAGCTCTTTATCTGCATGATGATTATACGTTCCACTTTGCCCTGGATATTCTTGGCTTATGCCTATTATCCTGAGCTTAATGTTAATAGTACTGCCTTCACTTTCAGGGAGTCCCAATTTGGAGGATAACTTATAGTCACTGTCCATTTTGACCCACCATTGCAGAGAGCAAAGAGCATATTCTCCATAATGACCAAATTTGTAGTACTCAACTTTGTAATGAAAAATCTTATGAAAGTTTTTAAAAAATAATATATGTACTTGGGTATAAATACCTTAATGCGCACTCAGAATATTTGAATGTAGGGGCACAGAAAAAGTGAATACATTGCACTTCATGGTTCTGAAAACAAGTGGAAAATGTAGTTCACATACTGAAGAATAATACTATTTTTAAAATAGGCAACATATGAAATAGAAATATTGTATAACAAATGTTTTATAAGGAAAGGAACCAAAAAACAACTAAATGCATTACAACGTAATGCTAAAAGCAGCTGTCCTTGGGGTAGAGGATTAGAAGTGCTTGCTCTTTTTCTTCTTTATACTTTCTGTAGTTCCCAGTTGTTTTCCAGTAAGCGCATATTGCTTTTATAATCAGACAAATACTTTTTTTAACAGTTCAGAGTGACTCACCAAAAAACCAAATGTAACTGCAGAATACGAGAGATTCTTAAAGTAACTCCTAAAGGCTGACAATAAAAAGATAAGCACAGGTGTACTGGGAAAGTGCAAACCACAACTTCAGATCAAGACATTTGACACTGTTGAATTTAGGCCAAAAAGCATTAAACAAGGCGAAGAAGGACAAGTTTTAATACTAAAGGCCACATTTACGCCTCAATGTATCTATGTACCCAAGTAACAGAGCAGCAAACTTCAAAACTCAGAAACTACAAAGGGAAGCAAGAATAAACAAAAAATAACATCATGTTGTTTTCCAAGTAAACATGGAACACTCATAAAAATTGACCGTGTGGTAACTTACAAGGAAAATTTCAATAAATCTAAGCAAGTAAAGATAATAAAAAATATTATTTAATCATGATGCTATATACCAGAAGTTCATAATAAAGTTTTTAAAGATCCTTCTACACGGAAATTAAAAAGTTAAATATTATACAATTCTTGGGCCAAGGTAGAAGTACAAAGTGAAATTGGAGAATTCTTTTTTTTCCTTTTTTAAAAAACTTTTTATTTTATTTTTTTAATTTACATCCGAGTTAGTTATGATATAGTGCAATAATGATTTCAGGAATAGATTCCTTAATGCCCCTTACCCATTTAGCCCATCCCCCTTGCCACAACCCATCCAGTAACCCTCTGATCATTCTCCATATTTAATAGTCTCTTATGTTTTGTCCCCCTCCCTGTTTTTGTATTATTTTTGCTTCCCTTCCTTTGTGTTCATCTGTTCTGTGTCTTAAAAGTCCTCATATGAGTGAAGTCATATGATATTTGTCTTTCTCTGACTGACTAATTTTGCTTAGCATAATACCCTCTAGTTCGATCCACGTGGTTGCAAATGGCAAGATTTCATTCTTTTTGATTGCCGAATAATACTCCACTGTATATATATACCACATCTTCTTTATCCATTCATCCATCGATGGACATTTGGGCTCTTACCATACTTTGGCTATTGTTGATGGTGTTGCTACAAAAATTGGGGTGCATGTGCCTGTGTCCCTTGGATAAATACCTAGTAGTGCAATTACTGGGTCGTAGGGTAGTTCTATTTTTAATTTTTTGAGGAACCTCCAGACTGTTTTCCAGAGTGGCTGCACCAGCTTGCATTCCCACCAACAATGCAAAAGAGATCCTCTTTTTCTGCATCCTCACCAACATCTGTTGTTGCCTGAGTTGTTGATGTTAGCCATTCTGAAAGGTGTAAGGTGGTATCTTGTGGTGGTTTTGATTTGTATTTCCCTAATGATGATGAGTGATGTGGAGCATTTTTTCATGTGTCTGTTGGCCATCTGGATGTCTTCTTTGGAGAAGTGTCTGTTCCTGTCTTTTGCCCATTTCTGGATTATTTGTTGTTTGGGTGTTGAGTTTGATAAGTTCTTTACAGATTTTGGATACAACCCTTTATCTGATATGTCGTTTGCAAATATCTTCTCCCATTCTGTTGGTTGCCTTTTAGTTTTTCTGATTGTTTCCTTCTCTGTGCAGAAGCTTTTTATTTTGATGAGGTCTCAATAATTCATTTTTGCATTTGTTTCCCTTGCCTCTGTAGACATGTTGAGTATGGAGTTGCTGCGGCCAAAATCAAAAAGGTTTTTGCCTGCTTTCTCCTCGAGGATTCTGATGGCTTCCTGTCTTACATTGAGGTCTTTCATCCATTTTGAGTTTATTTTTGTGTATGCTGTACGAAAGTGGTCCAAGTTCATTCTTCTGCATGTCGCTGTCCTGTTTTCCCAGCACCACTTGCTGAAGAGACTGTCTTTATTCCATTGGATATTCTTTCTGCTTCATCAAAGATTATTAGTTGGCCATACATTTGTGGGTCCATTTCTGGGTTCTTTATTCTGTTCCATTGATCTGAGTGTTTGTTTTTGTGCCAGAAATTGCAGAATTCTTAAGAAATATTGATGAAAATACTACCTATCATAATCTATGGAGTGCAGTTAAAACAGTGATGAGAAGGAGATGAATAACATTAAATATCAATAAAATGAAATAATGAAAATTAATTTAACATCCAACTCAAAAAAATTAGAAAAAAGTAACCCCCACAGAACATCAGAAGGAAGAATTTAATAAAATCTTAAATTAATGTCAGTAAAAAGAACATTTAAAATGAAAAATGTCTATTTGGAAAGATTAAAAAAATTGACAAACCACTAGCTAACATTATCAAAAAAAAGGGGGAGACTTCAAGCACATATATCCAAAATAAAAAATCACAAGGCAGAAATAACCATCAAAACAGGGGAAATTAAAAATCTTAGGAGATTACTTCACAATTGTGTGCCAACAAATGAACACATTGAAAACCCTGATGAATTGGATAATTTTCTAGGAAAACTTAATTTCCCAAAACTAACCACAGCAAAATTTTTAAATGATTAAACGTATCACTTCTGTACAAGAAATAACAACAACAACAACAACAGCAACAACAAAAAAACAAAGAAATATCCCTGCCCCTATGAAAGCACCAGGTCTACAAGCCATCACAAGGGAAATCTACTAATCTTCAAACACGGATAATATCCATCTATATTAAATGCTCTAACATAAAGATAAAGAAGAAAAAGAAAACTTCTGAAGTGCCCGGGTGGCTCAGTCAGTTTAAGCATCCAACTTTGGGTCAGGTCATGATCTTGCAGTTTGAGAGTTTGAGCCCCACATTGGGCTCTGTGCTGACAACTCAGAGCCTGGAGCCTGCTTCAGATTCTGTGTCTCCCTGTCTCTCTGCCCCTTGCCCACTCACACTCTGTTTCTCTCTCTCAAAAATAAATAAACATTAAAAATGAATCAATAAATAAGAAGAAAAAGAAAACTTCTAAATTCTTTTATTGAATTGAGCACAACAAACCTGATGAACATTACACACACATACATATACACAAGAAAGCAATGTACTTTGGACCACTCTGTCTCATAGCAATACAAAAATCTTAGGATATTAGTAAACAAAATCCAACAACAACTTTAAAAAAATATATCAGAACTAATTAGAATTTATTTAAGAAATTAAAGGAAATAATATTATTGAAAAATCCATTAATATAAAATTAGATTATATTAAGGGATTGGGGGAGAAAAGGCACTTGATCATCTCCATAAATGCTAAAATTTACTCAACAAAAATCTAAAAACCCTTTCTAATAAAACTTAATAAATTATACAGTGAAACATATTTCCTTAACATGAATGCATGTTTTATATATACTTACCAGTACATGTAACTTGGTTGGATATAACTTGAAAAGAAGGGGAATGAAAATATCATTCTACAAATAATGAAATTTGAATATAGATGAGATATCAGATGGTGTTAGAAAGTTATTGATTATCTTTGTTCTGATAATAGTGTTATAGTTATCCAGGAGAATCTCTCTTTTCTTAGGAGATGAATACTAAAGTATTTAGAGAGTGAGGTATCATGATTTTGAAACTTAGTTCCAAATTATTCTACAGAAACAACTTATGCAGGAAAAATACTAACGGTGCGCCTGGGTGGCTCGGTCAGTTAAGCATCCAACTCTTGGTTTCAGCTCAAGTCATGATTTCACCGTTCATGATTTCAAGGCCTGCATTGGGCTCTGGGCTAACAGTGCAGAGCCTGCTTGGGATTCTCTCTCTCCCTCTGTCTCTGTCTCTCTCTGTCTCTCTGCCCCTCCCCTGTTCACTTGTTCACTTTGTCTCTCAAAATAAATAAATAAACTTAAAAATAAAAAAGCATACTAACAATTGTTGAGTTTATGTAGATAGAGGGATGTTCACTGCACACTTCTTTCAACTTTCCTGTTTGAAATTTTTCTAATAAAATATTGAAGACTGGATGAAATTTATAAAAATAGTAATAAAAGTACCTTTTCAATATACTTTTCTCTCTGACTACTTTAGTTACAGTTTTTTGGTTCCAAGGATCAGAGACCCACTTAAGTAACCCAGAGAAAATAATCTTCAAGAATGCAGGTGGACTGGACCTAAGATTGGGATTGAACACTTGTGGGCACTCAAGTGGCTCTAAGAACTGTTACTCTCACTATGGCCCTGGTAGGGTCCACCTCACCACTCTCTCTAGGTCTCCACTTTCCTCAGTGTTTCTTCTGCGTTCTCAACTCTCCACCAGAGAACTTCCTTTGTTATCCTGGGTTTCAGCTTACCACATCTAGTAAGGTTACATATGCATTCACCCTTTGACTCATCAACCTCACTCCTAGAAATCTTCCTCAAAGGCAGAAATACAAAGTGGGATCTACACAGAGCCATCCACTGTAGACTCACTGGTACTAGGACAAGGCTTTTCAGTTTTCTTTTTATTTGTTTTCACAACCCAATTCCAAACTCCCTTCAAAATGAGGCCAATCTCTACATTCTGATATGGAGTAATCTCCAGGTTATATTGTAAAGTGAAAAAAGCTATGTATGTATACTAATTGTGGTGTGCTGCCCTTTAGGGTGAGAAAAAAGGTACATATAAATATATGCGAATATACATACCTATTTCTGTTTTCATAAGGAAACAATGAAAGGATAAACTAAAAATTCATAAAAATGTTTCCCTACAATGAGAAGAGAAAAGGAACAAGAGTGGAGGAGCCTGAGAGAGAGGCAAGCTTCCCTGAATGTAACTTATTTTCGAGTTTTGCCAGCCTTGCCGGAGTCTGGGCTGTAACTGGCCAAGTAGGGCACAGGAGTCAACCCAGATTCAAGGGATGGAAAGAGCTTCCATTTCGCCCTGGGAGGTGTGACAAAGAGCATGTGGCCAGTTTTAGTCTGCCACTACGTTTCTGAAAGTGGGATAGTCTGATGTTATGGGTTCATAAAGTGATATGATAAAAAAAAAAAAAGTATACAACAGTAGCAATAAAGTATTCTTGTCTTAAAAACCAAATCCAAGCCTCTCCCTCCCAGTTTCTGACGATTTAGTGGACAGAAGAAAAAGATAAACAGCAGCTCACAGAAGCAATCAGCCAAATACAGAATATGGGACATTCTATACAACAAATAATCACAGTGGGGCTGCTCACTACAGAATAACTAAAAGCAATATGAAGGTTTTGTTTGGATTCTGACTCAAATAAACTGAACTGTAAAAGGACATCTTTGAGACAATTGGAGACACTTGAATATGGGTTGGTATTAGATAATATGAGATGAAAGGTAACAGAATGTGCAGTCCCAAAATATGACTGTAGGAGTTCAGGAAATGCTACCCCCACTATGCTACGTTGGTATATTGATTATTTTGAAACATAGGTCTAAAAAAATAGCAAATACTGGAAAGGGCTTTCTCTGAATTCCCCTTATCTGACTCGATACAGATCTTCCAAAAGGAACTCAAATGTCGTAACTACCTCTTGGGAGTCTCACCAACCAGGGAGGGTTAACTCTTATCATAGGAGAGGAGACTGAGGTCTGCAGCACATTCTTACAACCTCACAAACTATACCCCCCATCTATTTTTTTCCAAGGGCCCATTCTTCTTTCCCCAAATCCTTTTACTCTCCCCAAAAGGTCAATATTCCCTCCCCCTTTTCCAATTAAGATGGTGTTTAAGTCTGAATTCTAAGCCACCTAAGAGAATTACTCATTTTTCCCCTGGGTCTCTCCTATGTAAACATTAAGTAAACATGTTAATAAATTTCTATTTGTTTTTCTCTTATCACTCTGTCTTTTATTATATGGGTCTCAGCTAAGAACTCAGAAAGGTAGAGGGAAAATTATTTCCCTCCCTTACACTATTAAATCTGTTAAAATGTTTAAAAAAGGAATCCTTACTTGTTAACAATGTATAATGAAGTGGTGTATTTAGAATAAATGTGTATTTAGAGGTGAAATAACATAATGTCTGAGATTTGCTATGCAAACATAAGAGAAGGAGGTGGGAAAAGGATGAAGTAAAATGAACACAATGTTGACACTCCTCTCCAATTTGGGGGCCATTTTTCAGTTACCAGTAATTGGCCTTTTGGTGTTACTCCGTTCAGGCTCCCTGAAGAGTAAATATAATTGCCTGAGCCAAGCTGCCAGCCACTGGCTGGGGGCTGTGGTTTTGCTCTCACTGGGTTTACTCTACACCCACCCTGGGTCCGAAGAGCTGGGAGAAGTGGGTTATAAGGTAAAAAACCTGGCCACCTGGGCCTGTCCCTTCAAGAAGGGTTGAAGATGGAGGGCACTTGCTCAGAGTGGAAGAAGCTGGAAGGGGGAAAGCAGACCCACTAAGTAGCATCTCCAGCGCTGTCTTCCTGAAGGTAGGAGAATGATCTTTGAATAGGATCAGCTTTGCATGCTCGAGTTCAACTTCCAAAGCAACAATAGCAACAATTTTGACTCATTATCTTGGCATGAGCCCCACAGCTATTTGTATACCATCTCCTTTGATTGTTCATTGCTCCTAAAGAGTGAATGGGGATCAGGAGTTTCTCTCATACGTTTATAGGTGAGCAAGTGGCAAAGTGACTAACCCAAGACACAGAACTGTTAGCTCTAGAGGAAACAAATAAATTGTATTTTTGTAAATCAACTAGACTCCATCTTCAGGGAATTGTATCACATTAAAAGCAATTGTCTGGGGCACCTGGGTGGCTCAATCTGTTAAGCATCCAACTTCCCTCAGGCCATAATCTCACGGTTCATGAGTTTGAGCCCTGCGGCGGGCTCTGTGCTGACAGCTCAGAGCCTGAAGCCTGCTTCAGATTCTATGTTTCCCTCTCTCTCTGCCCCTCTCTTGCTCATGTTCACTCTCTCTCTCTCAACAATAAACAAATATTAAACAATTTAAAATAAAGAAAAGCAATTTTCTTTCCTTTTTCTTTTCTTTTTTTAAGTTTATTCACCTATTTTGAGAGAGAAAGAGAGAGTGTGTGTGAGTGAGGGAGGGGCAGAGAGAGGGAAATAGTAATCCCAAGCAGGCTCCCCACCATCAGCACAGTCTGACACGGAGCTTGAGCCTACCAACCAGGAAATCATGACCTGGGCCCAAATCAAGAGTTGGCAAATGCTCAATCAACTGAGCCACCCAGGCACCCCAAAAACAATTTTCAAGATAACTCATAATTACTCTTAAGTACCAACTGCCTCTCCCCTTTTTGAATTTCTTTTAAGACTATCCTATGGAAAATCTACATTGCCAACACATGTGGGTGCTGGAATAGTAGGGAATGGGTTGTAGAGTCAGAGAATATCCTGTTTATGAAAGGCCTTAAGAAACAGGAGTTTAGAATTCATGGCGTTGCTGAAAGTGGTGATCAAGAAGGTAAAGTTCATAAAAGAATGGGGCAAATTAAAAAGAGAAAGCCTGATGGAAGCTGGGGTACCAGCTAGGAATTTCAGCAGTAAAGACCTGATCTATAAAAAGCAGCAGTGGAAATGCAGAGAATGTAAAATATCTGAAAAATTTTTTTAAGTAAGAAATGACTTATTTTGGTGACCCTGGAGTTAGGAAATAGAGGGGAATCAAAAGTCAAAGATGGCCTGAGAAGGATCTGATTTGGAAGACTAAAATGTAATGATACTCCAGACAGTTATGAAATAAGAATGGGAACCTCAGTGGAACAAAAGCAGCCACTCGACCAGCCTCTAATTAGGAAGAGTTGAGTAAAAAGACATCTTAAAGGAAACGACTCTGTACGTATCACATATATGTACAAAATTCCCCAATTCAAACAACTGTCACTATTTTTGAGAAGCTAACTCTGGGCCCAGAAAATTAACCTTGATATTAATTTATTTTTACCACAGTTATATACTTGGTGGTCTAGAAGTGTAGGGTATCGATAAAGTTATATAATCATTCTCCCATTTTCTTCACACCACTGATTCTAAAAGGTTTACTAGCAGTCTAATAACCTGAGCCATTGGAAATTATGTAAAATTTCTTTTACTTTAAATTATATTTATTGTGATGTTTTAATTACCCATGGATAAAATTCAACTGGCAATGAGACCCACTGCCAGGTTTGAAATGTACAAATTTGACAGTCGAGTGATTACCACAGTTGCTGCTTTTGCTTGCAGGGAAAACAGCAATCTAATTTCATCTGGAAGCCAGTGTATCATATCCCAGTGTCAGGATCTTCAAACAGTGATGATCCAAGCAAACTGTATGCTATTTCTCAAGAGAAATGGCTCTCAAGGTACACTTGGCTCTGTAATTTTGTAAACACATATATCTTGTTGCAATTTGACCATCATCTAAAAGTTAACTCCTTGAAATTGAGAATGGCTCTCTCTGTAATCCAGTAGCTTTCACTCTTGGCTACACATTGAAATCATATGAAGAACTTTAAAAAAAAAAAAAAAAGGCACTGATATCTACTCACCCTTTCCCCCATTCTAATCTAATTGGTCTGGAGTGTGGTCTGAGGAGGAAGAAGTTTAGATGCTCCCCGCATGATTCTAGTGTGCAGACAAGGTTGAGAATGTCTGCCCTTAATGATTCTTTGAAAGATCAGATTTCTTTTCATTTTTTTCACAATTTCCTAAATGTATGAAAACCTTTTGGAATAAGCACTGGTATAAGGGTTAAAAATGGCAGAGGAAATGAAATAAACAACAACAACAAAAAAAACAATGTAAGGACCAAAAAAAAGTAGTTTTTCTAGGAATTAGGGGATCACTATAGAGAGAAAATTATTTAAATTCTTTTTAGATGGACAAAGCCAATACCAAAGACTACTCTGGGTCAGAAATGTTGACTCTAAAGGAAGTTAAAGTTGTTCAGCATAATTAGGTAAAAAGAAGTTTTCCTTTGGCAGAGAAACTATTTCCTATTGGCTTTATTATTATTTGAATGGCTGGCCAATAGTTTTGATTTTTCTAAAGTGAGTATTTTGCTGATTCTTCTGGCAGCTGAGAGGCTGCTGGTTGGTTTGTTGATTGGTTGGTTGGCTGGTTGGTTGATTGGTTTAGGGGAAGACTTTGGGAGGAGAGAGAAAATAAATTGGGAGATGGCCTTAGAATAGCCTCCATATTCATGCCAATAGGCCAGATCCTTAGAACTGCAGAGAAATTACCAGTGAGGGGCTTCTATGGCAGGGTTTGGCTGCTAGAGCTTTGAAACAGCAATGTCAAGTATCTTTCTTTTCCATACTAAAACTGCTTGATTGTCTACCCAGGTCTTCAATAATGCTTTGCTAATAATCAGTACTACTCATCATCTATCTTGTATTGGTGTAGTCTTAAAGAATGAAGAAAGTGAGCTAGGGGCACCTGGGTGGCTCAGTTGGTTGAGCGTCCGACTTCAGCTCAGGTCATGATCTCTCAGTTTGTGAGTTTGAGCTCCGCATCAGGCTCTGTGCTGACAGCTCAGAGCCTGGAGCCTGCTTCTGATTCTGTGTCTCTCTCTTTCTCTCTATGTCCCTCCCCCACTCACACACTCGCTCTCTCTCTGTCTCTCTCTCAAAAATAAACATTAAAAATTAAAAAAAAAAAGAAAGAAAGCTCTGGTCATGTTTATAGTGAAGTGGGGCAACTTGCAGTAGCAGAAATGAAACATCAAAAACAAGGAAAAGAGCTCTTGGATTATGGGTGACAAGCTGAAATCCTATAAGGACTTCATTGTAATTGTCAGCAGTTTTACAGGAACATATCCTGAGATGCTTTATTTAGAGATGAATGGAACAGGTAATTTCAGATAGTTTAAGAAATTGAGGAATATATGACTTTATACAGGGCAGCCTAGTTCCAGATAATTCTAAATGTGCTACAGTAGACAATGCCAGCACTCCTCAATATCCATGTCTTTTCTCCTCTTGCTGAGAAACCCTTTAAACAACATTTACTTCCCCCCTTACTATGAAGTTGAGCCATGTGATTGGGTTCCAGGTAATGGAAAGAGGGCAGAGGTAATTTAAAGCATTTCCAGGCTTGGGGCGCCTGGGTGGCTCAGCCGGTTGAGCTTCTGACTTTGGCTCAGGTCATGATTTCATTGCTCATGAGTTTGAGCCCCACGTCAGCCTCTGTGCTGACAGCTCAGAGCCTGAAGTCTGTTTTGGATTCTGTGTCCCTCTCTCACTCTGCCCCTCCCTTGTTCATGCTCTTTCTCTCTCTCTCAAGAATAAATAAAACATTAATAAAAAAACTATTTTAGATAAAATAAAGCATTTCCAGGCTTGACTTCTAGAACTTTTACTATGATCTTCCGTGTTTTTTCTCGTGACTCACAAGGCAGCAGAATGGCAGAGGTTTGTTTCAACGTCGAAATTTGAGACTACCCCAGTGGATGATGGAGCCACTAAATGAAGGAGTCTGGGCACCTAAATCATCACAGGAAAGATTGCCCATCAAACACACTTTAAACTATGAAAAAGATAAAAAAACATTTATTATATTTAGCAACTGAGATTTGGAGGTTGTTTGTTACAGCAGCTAGTTTTACTTAACTTGATAATACACTAAATGACTATTCAAATACAAAGATTCCTATACTGTATACTTATTCGCCAAAAATAATTTTTTAATTAAAAAGCCGACAAAAACCCCTCAATAAACTTAAAACTCTTTAAATCAATAAATCAAAATGGGAATATATATTTTGAACAAAAAAAATGAAAACATTTCAAAATTTATAGGATGATGTTAAAGCAGTACTTAGGGAGATTTATGGCATGTTATTTTATAGTTATTTCTTTAGTAAATCTGGATCCCATCTCTTCAATTCTGTTCCTCTCTTGTTCATTATTTACTTTATGCCCATGTGAAGATGGAAACTATGATTTCATCTTCTTTGTCTTACCACTAACTATCATAATTTACCCACTAAGTCAACGTGTATTGAAAGAGTACTATTGGCCTGTAATGCTGATTTAGGGTAGGAGCTTGATAATTATCTACTTGATCAGTAATGAGAAAATTTTGGCTTGGAGAGAGGGAAACAAAGGAAATGAAGAAAGTTGGCAGCACCACTGTCCAGATAGCTTTGCCAAATAAAAACATCTCATATTCAGGTTCGTCCTGCTCGTAATCTTGATCCTCATTTTCCTCTCTTTTAAAACTGGAAGTCATAGAATTACAAACCTGATGTCATCACATTTAATAAACAGATCTCTGGCATCTACGAAAAGATCTTGTCCAACCTCTTCTAAGTACCTCCAATAAGACTATCCAATAGGTCCGTGCATTTTCATGATAGTACAATTATTTGGATTTACCTTTCAAAACTGATCTGTAATTCTGATGAAAATAGGGATGTGAGTATTGGCACAGAGTTTGAGTTGAAGTCCTTCTTACTCAAGTCCCATAACCAAGAGTAGTTTGTAGAAAAGCAGAACTATTACTCACTTACTTCAGGTTCAGAAAAGCCTGGATGTATTCCCCAAACTTCCATTTTCTTCCCTTTGTAACATGTTAGAAAATAACATGTCTGGGTACCCCACCTTTAACATGTTGGTGTTTCTATTTTCTACGTATTCTCCATATGCAGACTCCATGAATGTACATAACTGAAAGTAATACCTCTCTTTCAGTGCCCTACATGAACTCCTTTCAAAGGTAAAGCAGTGCCTGATGATCCTGAAAACATGATTCTGATCACATTCCCACTCCTTTATGATAAAGACCCACCTTCTGAGTCAGTTGGTACATGATTCCTATTTGTTTCCCTTCCCTATTTTAGTGGACTCTTCCCAGATTTCTGCAACTCCATTATATCTTCCTTACACTTTAAAACTGCATATATTATCCAAGAGCTTATATAGGAGGAAGATGGTGTTTGCAGTTTGATTCCCATTGCCTCTCTTGTGTCCTTCCATTTGGATGGCATTGTTGTCTGCATTCCAGAACATATCTTGCCAATGTCTTCGAGGAACAATGACCCGTTCCTGCCACGTCCTGTTGTGGAGCTAAAGCTTAAAGCACAAAATTTATCATAATTTATATTTTGGAATCTAACTCTCTAAGATGAATTACTAAAGTGTGGACACAATAACAAATCCTGCTCTTAAACTCTTTTGTCACTAACGTTTTTACATGTGTTAATTTAATAAGCCTTTTGTGTTCCATGTCTGGTTATCTAATATTTTAAATGACATCATGTTAAGCATATAAATTCCACTCCCTCCTTCAAAGGCAGTGTGTGACTCTTACTAATTTTTATTAGAACACAATAAACCCTGCCATTAATATAGCACTTTAGACAGAACTCGGATAAAACCAACACCTTGTATTAGGAATGACAAGTTAATAATGACTGCAAAACAAAACACTCTGGCAAAAACACTCTGGTTTATACCAACTTGTTTGATCAAAGGCAATTTCAAATGAACAGAATAATTATATTTCCAGAGAACAATGCACTCACTGATAAAAACAGACTTGGGTTTTTTCCTCCCCTCCGCGTTTACATTGGAACAAACAGCACTCAGAGCAGACAGGAGAAAAATATTGAGCAAAACCAGTTCCTGGCAAATGTGAGGTCAGAATCTTTATTTTAGAATATAGAATGGAAAGCAAGAGGAGGATGGAAATAGATGTGCCCTCCAATAGAATTCCTTTGGAACATTACTGCTCTCAGTTAACCAATCCAATTTTTTTATTTCAGCTCCCTCTGCAACTCTTTCTGAGCAAATCAGTAATGTAACTTACTTGATAAGCCAAATTGATAACCAGTCACATGCTGAATATCTGGTGCCGATACTCAGCTCAAGCCTATGTTACCTATTATTAGAGCAGCAAATTGACATGTTCCAATTCACTGTTTGCATATGTAAATACAGTGTAGAAAAGATATTACCATATCAATGGGAAACATGTTTTGATATAATGTTTTGAAGAAATTATATATTTGGGGGACACCTGGGTGGCTCAGTTGGTTGAGTGACTGACTTCAGCTCAGGTCATGATCTCTGGGTTTGTGAGTTTAAGCCTCACATTGGGCTCTCAACAGTCAGTGCAGAGTCTGCTTCAAATCTTCTGTCCCCCTCTCTCTGTGCCCCTTCCCCACTAGCGTTCTCTCTCTCTCTCTCTCAAAAATAAATAAACATTAAAGAAAAAAAGAAATTATATTTTTTAAAAGATATCCTTGGATGATAGTTTAACTCAGTATTTCCTGACGGGAGCTTCTATTGGCATTCAGGAAGAATATTTTCTCATTATTTTGTGCATAACAGTATGCTTAGCATTTCTGGGCTCCACCCATTGAGTGTCAGTAGACTTTCCTGGTCAAGTGACAATCAAAAATGCCCCCCATATGGTGCCTGGGTGATTCAGTCAGTTAAGCATCTAACTGTTGGTTTCAGTTCAGGTCATGATCTCACAGTTGCATGAATTTAAGCCCTCTGCACTGACAGTGTGGAGCCTGCTTGGGATTGTCTCTCTCCCTCTCTCTCTCTCTCTTTCTGCCCCTTCTCCACTTGCACTGTCTCTCTCTCTTTCAAAATAAAGAAATAAACAAAACTTAAAAAAAAAATGCTCTCTGTACATTTCAAAATGGTTCCTAGGGCAACAGTCCTGCCCTCTCTCTCCCTAAATAATAAATAATTTCCCTATTGCATGGTCAATGATTCTTTAGAGAAATTCTAAACCAGAGATACAAGGGAGAGTTGAGTCTAGAGAATCGTTAATATAGAACCATAAAAATTCTCATCTCTACTTCTACCTCTTATTAGACAATGCCTAATGGAGTGTCTAAACCTAGAAACTTAGGGGCGCCTGGGTGACTCAGTCGGTTGAGCATCCAACTTCAGCTCAGGTTATGATTCCACTGTCCGTGAGTTTGAGCCCCGCATCAGGCTCTGTGCTAACAGCTGGGAGACTGGAGCCTGCTTCAGATTCTGTCTTCCTCTCTCTCTGCCCCTCCCCTTTCTGCTCTCTCTTGCTCTCTGTCACTCTCTCTCTCTCTGTCAAAAATAAATAAACATTAAAAAAATTTAAACTAGAAATGTAAAAAAATTAAATTCTATATCGCTAAAAAAATAATTATAATAAGAGACAAATGTCAAACTAGAAACATATTTGCAGGGATTAATAACTTTAATGCATAAAGAATCCTTACATATCAATAAGAAAAAAAACTAATGTCTAATAGAAAATTGGACAGAGGGAGTTAGCAAGCAATTCAAAAATTAGAAAAATAGTTAACACATAGAAAATATATTCTACCTCATTAATCATCCAGCAAAAATAAATCATATAAGTTAAAATAACAAAGAAGTGATATTTTTAATGATAAAACTGAAAACTTTATTTAAATGAAATACTCAGTACTGGTGAGCTTTTAAAGACCATGAGTGAATAGAGACAAAAATTGATGTAGCCCTTATGGAGGAAATTTAACCATAGCTATCAAAGGCTTCAAATTTTGCAATTCATTTAATCCATCAATCCTACCTTTGGGATTTAGACTGAGAATATAATTATGGTTGTGGACAAAGATTTGGCTGCAAGGTTGTTCATTGAATAATTATTTTTTGTAGTAACAAAGTAGATACAATGTACAATTTCAAGAACAGGAAAATTAGATTTAAAAACTATTAATAGAAAATAAAATACTATGAACTACAAATAATGCCTTTGAAAAATATTAATGGCATGGAAAATATTCTTAGTATATTATTAAGGGGAAAAAAGCAGGATACAAAGCAATAAGTGTAATATAATACACTTTCTCCAAAACACACATATGAGTATGTGTATGTGTATATAGGTTTACATAGTGATGTGGGAAACAAAGGCAAAAGAAAAAAAATTGAATCTCCTTACAACTTACAGCCAATTGACAAGTCCTTGAAACAGGCAGAGTGACATTCCTTTAGGAACTCAGCTGCCTTGATGGTGACACTTTGCTAAGGGCAAAAGACCATCTTAGTTTAACATTATCCTGACCTCCAGGATCCTGTATGTCTACATTAACATATAAAAATTCCTTTGGAAACTTCCTTTATCTCTACCCTCCAAATATATGTTGGCAATCGTACTCCAAGCTTATGGCCCACTGACATACATCTGAAGGGTCTTGTGACTGAGTTTTTACTAAATAGTAGTAAATGACCTTTTCCTGACAATAGCTAGCCCTCTCAAGGTCCTGGAAACCTTGCTTCTAAACTTCCTTAGGAATCTATGCCATCCCTAATCCCCTTCCAACTTGGAGGTATATAATCAGTCACCTGTCATAACTCCAATGCAGCTCTTTCTGCCTGTGGGTCCTGTCCCTGTGCTTTAATAAAGCCACCTTTTTGCACTGAAGATGTCTCAAGAATTCTTTCTTGGCTGTCATCTCTGAACCCCAATACTTCAAACCACATCAATATATATATTATAGAAAGATGCAGAGAAAGAAAGAGAGGTGCTATATATCTCTTACAGACACAGACTGTCCATCTTGTTTTTCTCTGCAAACTCATACCTAGAATGGTGCCTGGAGCATAGAGTGTATTAAGAGTGTACCAAGGCAGGAACACCTGGGTGGCTCAGTCAGCTAAGTGTCCAACTCTTGATTTGGATCAGGGCATTATTTTACAGTCATGAAATAGAGCCCAGCGAAAGGCTCTGTTCTGAGCATGGAGCCTGCTTGGGATTTTCTCTCTTCCTCTCTCTCTCTCTGCCCCTCACCCTGCTTGTGCTCTCTCTCAAAATAAATAAACATTTAAAAAAGAGTGTACAAGGGTGCCTGAGTGGCTCAGTCAGTTAAGTGTCTGGCTTCGGCTCAGGTCACGATCTCAGTTTGTGGGTTTGAGCCTGGCGTCGGGCTCTGAGCTGACAGCTTAGAGCCTGAAGCCTGCTTTCGATTCTGTGTCTCCCTCTCTCTCTGCCCCTCCCCCACTTGTGTTCTGTCTCTCTTTGTCTCTCAAAAATAGATGAACATTTAAAAAATTTAAAAAATAAAAAATAAAAGAGTGTACCAAGTCAATTACATATGTAAGTAAATGATTAATAAAGGACTATGAAAACATTCATTAAAATATTTATTGCTTATTGGGCCTGAAATTAATGATTTTTCTTCTTTTTTCTCTTTATCTTTATTTTCTGAGTTTTATTCAACGAATATGTATTACTTTTGTACTTTAAAAAAAAGTGTAGGGAGTCATAGGTAAAGCCTTAATTTTGTTAGACATTTGTAGATCTTAAAGGGAAAGATTTTTACACACACTATAGCAATTTTGCCTTTATTTATTATGATCAGCTGTTTCTTGGCCTTAATTTGAACTAATATAAGTGCTTACTCACCTGCTGGGGGTGGGGGAAGTGTCCCCCCTACCCGGGCACCTCGGAGACAGTAAGCTTCTGAATCATCCCACCTTCATAGGAAGCAGGAACAGGGTAATAGGAAAAGAGCCCCTGGGAGCACTTAAGAGAGCAAGATTCTAGTGCCAGTTGTATTGTAATTCTGAAATGCTGAAAGCGTTATAGAAACGATATTAGGCTCTTTGATTTTTGTTTGCTGTGGTTCTTGTTTGAAGTGGTGTGAATCTTAACGTCACCTGACGTCAATTTTATAGTTATAATTTGAGGGACAGTTTAATTGCTTTAATAAAGTCATAACATTTCCATCTCCGTTGCAGGTCAATTCCCTTGTTAGAAAAATCAATGATCTAATACGACAAACAAGCAAGAGTCCCACCTAGTGGCGGGAAGGAACTTAAGAAAGAGTCCAGAAGAGGTAATATTGTCCATATTGGGTTCTCTGAACTAGAATCCCTTACCAGCTTCAGTGCACTGATTTCAAAGGCTCCCTCCCACCTAGGATTTTAGATATCAGAAATCTGAAATCTAGCTGTTCTGGTCAGCTCAGGACGGATATAATTCTGAATTGCTATTGTCACAACCATATGTTACCAAATATAAGGTTTTTCTGGAAGATTTGATATATATACACAATAGAATGTTACTCAGCCATCAAAAAGAATGAAACCTTGGGGCGCCTGGGTGGCGCAGTCGGTTAAGCGTCCGACTTCAGCCAGGTCACGATCTTGCGGTCTGTGAGTTCGAGCCCCGCGTCGGGCTCTGGGCTGATGGCTCGGAGCCTGGAGCCTGTTTCCGATTCTGTGTCTCCCTCTCTCTCTGCCCCTCCCCCGTTCATGCTCTGTCTCTCTCTGTCCCAAAAATAAAAAAAAAAAAAAAAACAAAAAAAAACAAAAAAAAAAAACGTTGAAAAAAAAAAAAATTTAAAGAATGAAACCTTGCCATTTGAGACAACATGAATGGACCTAGAGGGGATTATGCTTAGTGAAATAAGTCAGAGAAGTACAAATACCATATGAGTTCACATGTGTCATCTCAAACACAAAAGAAAACAGAAATGGATCCGTAAACATGGAGAACAAACTGGTAGTTGCCAGAGGGAATAGGATGCAAGGAAGGGTGAAAACAGGTGAAGATGATCAAGAGGCACAAACTTCCAGTTATAAAATAAGTCATGGGGATCTAAAGCACAACATAGGGAATATAGTCAACAATATTGTCATAACTTTGTACGGTGACAGATGGTGACTATACTTACTGTGGTGAGCATTTCATAACATATCTAGTTGTGGAATCATTATGGTGTACATCTGAAACTAATATTATATGTCAGCTATACTTCAATTAATACCAAATAAATAAAAATTTAAAAATTAAAGGTTCTTTTCATTTTTGAGAGAGAGACAGAGAACATGAGCGGGTGAGGGGCAGAGAGAAAGAGGGGGGCACACAACTTGAAGCAGGCTCAAGGCTCTGAATTGTCAGCACAGAGCCTGACGTGGGGCCGGAACCCACGAACCGCACGATCATGAGCTGAGCCGAAGTCGGCTGAGTCACCCAAGCGCCCCATTCATAGCATCTTTTAAAATTACAAACCAAATCATCTGGTTTCAGGGAGACATTGTCCTCTCATTCACTTATTCAATCATTTCATGAACATTTATTGAGCACCTCTAATTCCCAGGAACTGAAATTAAGCACTAAGCACTTAGAATTTAAGCACTAAGCACTAAGAACATAAAGATGATTGAGGTACTTTTGTTTTCAATTTTTAATGTTTATTTTTGAGAGGGGGAAGGGGCAGAGAGAGGGAGATACAGAATCTGAAGCAGGTTCCAGGCTCTGAGCTGCCAGCACACTGCCCTATGCGGGTCTCGGACTCGCAAACCCTTGAGATCATGACCTGGGCCAAAGTCAGCCGCTTAACTGACTGAGCCACCCAGGTGCCCCGTGGTTGAGGTACCTTCTTGAGCTGAGGAGGAGTTCCTAATCTATCATGTGACATTCAGCTGGATGATCTGTTAGCAGCTCAGTCTCACCACCGTCCTCTTTAAGGTCTGCTCTCAAAATTTGCCCCTCCCTGGGATTGAAGCTTCCCACAGGAGGAAGTTGCCCGGTAGTTTGGAAGGTGGAAGAGAAGGGGAAGCTGTATGACTCTATAGGTAACTGCCGCTGGGCTCAGGAGCAGATGAGGACTTCACAGAGGCTCCCTGGTGAGCTCTTGGGGACCACTTGTGTCCCTGCAGCACCCTGAGCCCACAAGAGCGCTTCTCAAGGATATCAAAATCCGCAAATGCGAGGCAGCTTCCTGGTGAGTTTCAGAGACCGCCCTGCACTGTTACTTGGAGCCAGATCTTCAGGGTCTCTCCCTCCCCTCAGCACAGGTTTCCTGGCTTTCATTTTTTCCTCAGCTCTTCCAGTGGTCAAGTGAGCCCTTCATTCCTGTAGAAAATCCTGTATGCCCAGGAAACATGGAGTGGTTTCTCTTTTTCCTGACCAAGCCGTGACTGATTCAGACACACAGGGAGATAATCCCATGGCGTTGCTCTGGCATAATGATGCAGGAATATATGAGGTTATGAGAACAGAGGAGTAGAAAAGTATCCCGGCTTTAGAAGGATCGGGAAAGGCTTCCCAGAGAAATTGGCTTCTGAGGTAAGTCTTAAAGGTGAAAAGACATTATCCAGGTACAAGAGAAGACTTAAAGTATGTAGGAAAAAAAAAAGCGCCAGGTTTTGGAAAGACTAATCAAAATAGAACCGTGTTTAAAGGAA
This sequence comes from Neofelis nebulosa, assembly GCF_028018385.1. Classification (NCBI taxonomy): domain Eukaryota; kingdom Metazoa; phylum Chordata; class Mammalia; order Carnivora; family Felidae; genus Neofelis; species Neofelis nebulosa. The sequence continues at coordinate 69,052,715 of NC_080785.1, read as the reverse complement.
ACCCAACACAAGTTTACCAAGTTTACAGTCAGTGTGTTGCTGGAGAATGGCAGTTTTCTCAGATGAGTATCACTTTTGTACAGCTCATCGGAGACTTGTAGATATCAGTGTGGCAAAATACAGCAATGCTGTTAGCACTGCATCCAGCTCATCTTCTTAATCAGATGGGCACACCACATTCCCCAGCTGCTGTGAAAACTGGCCACTAACAGCTCATAGCTGCAGCCTTCTGCACAGAATTGCCTTCAGGTGATGGAGCTCCCTCACCTGAAAGTGCCTAGAAGGTTTTGCCTTCCTTCCAGGGTATCAGACGCCAAGGGCTTACTGATGCAGGCAGACAACAGTCCTGCCCCCTTGTCTCAAGGTGGGATAACTTTGTGGCGCCATTCACTTTCCCCATGGGACCAATCTGAAAATAGACATTAGGAGAAAATTTGTCTTTGTTTAGCTTTCCTCCTGTGCTATCCTCTGCTTTCTTCACTTCTTGATATGTGCCAGAACTGTGGAAATTTGGAATTGCTTAGGCATGAAATGTAAGGCATGCATTTAGGCTAATCATGTCAGCACTTCTCACGTGCTGGGCAAAGGGAGTTTGAACTTTACTTACTAGAACCATGGTCTTAAGATGTCTGATTGTCCAGACCATCAGCAAAAAAAAAAAATGTAGAACATACTATGTGGATATATTTAATTATAAGTGTAACAATATGTCATATATTTTGTAAATGATGTAAAAGAACAGAAATTCTAAAGAGAAAGTTTTTAGATAGAAGTTCTCTTTTCCTTGTACCCCAATAGATCATCTTGTACCCTACTTTCAGATGGCATGCACTTCTTTGGGGACCATGGAGGCAGAGAGGAAGGTTGGTCAACTTTGCATTTCAGACCTGTGATCCCATTACGGTTCTCCTCTCTAGGCCAATGATGTGTAGCTGTTTGCTGAATGAGTCTTCAATGCCAGCTATTGAGGAAGGAGGGAACAGAGATTATAGGACTACTCTAGTCCCTCTTCTAATTGGCACCTTGCCTGAGAGACACACACACACACGTGCGCACACGCACGCACACGCACAAAGTCAAGCAGCTCTTGACCAGAATTTCCAGTGACAAAATGTGAACAGTAGAGGTGTAGGAGATGAGGATGGAAAAATCAGTTTCCTTGCCTCCCATCTGCTGAAAGCACATATCCTCTCTAGGTTTTCTATCCCTTCCACATTAAGGAAGCACTGATTTAACTAAAGCACGGACGTGACCTTCTGGATGTGACCATGTGGACATCCCCGAGGCCATTGAAAAACACCCTGTTTGCATTCACTTTCTGTGCCTCCTGTTCCTCTTTTCTCCCCACCACCTCCAGGTCTTGCTTCCCAATGCCTCCATTTTGCTAGACTGCTACTCTTTTCTCAAAAAGTAAGCAAGTCCCAAACTTCTCTTGGGTCATATACACTTTCACAGTCTCCTATTCTGTGGGAGAAGACATTTGCAAACAACATATCAAATAAAGGGTTAGTATCCAAAATCTATAAAGAACTTATCCAACTCAACACCCAAGAAACAAGTAATCCAGTGAAGAAATGGGCAAAAGACATGAATAGACACTTCTCCAAAGAAGACATCCAGATGGCCAACAGACACATGAAAAAATCCTCCACATCACTCATCATCAGGGAAATACAAATCAAAACCACCACGAGATACCACCTTACACCTGTCAGAATGACTAACATGAACAACTCAGGCAACAAGAGATGTTGGCGAGGATGCGGAGAAAGACGATCTCTTTTGCATTGTTGATGGGAATGCAAGCTGGTTAAGCCACTCTGGAGGACAGTCTGGAGGTTCCTCAAAAAGCTAAAAATAGAACTACCCTATGACCCAGCAATTGCACTACTAGGTATTTATCCAAGGGACGCTGTCTCCTATTCTGTGTGTGACTCTGTCCTAGCCATCCTCACTCCTCTGCTCGATTTTGCCACTGAGCAGAGGGTTATGGGAAGCCTTTGAACTTAAGAGGGAGCAGAGAGTAGGATTGTTCAGGCAATCCTATTCTTATTAATGTCTGCTTTTGGTTTTCTCTGGTTATCCCCTAGAATATGGAAAAGAAAGCCTCAGACATCTCTCACAAGCATGAATCTCCTCTTCATAGTGCCACGGGGTTCAAGGAGGAAATTGTCATTTCCACACATGACATCACTTTGACCTTACTAAAATGTATGGGGATTGGGACGAGAGTCCACATGGAGGCCCTCATACCATATATCTACAGGATCAAAAGTTATAAATCAAATAGTTACAACTCCAAAGCATACTCTGTTCTGTCTGCCTACCTTGATGAATACCCCGTCGTAATGTCACAACTGAACAACTGAGTGACTTGTGTGTGCCTGCCAGTCATCGTGGTCCTAGGCGGTGCTGTCTGTGTCTTTCTCACACCTTGGGTTATGCTGGAAAGCCAGCTTCTACCATCAGCCTGACACTGATATAAATCATGCCTGTTGCTACTTCCTAATTCTGTGACTCACTAGGACTGGTAGTGAGGAAAGGCACTCTTCCCAACTCAGACCCACAGCTGAGACAGGGAATAAGAGAGAAAGCAGGTGGGGGCAACATAAGTTGTGCTTTGGGCACAGAGTTGGTGATGACGGCAGAGGACATATGGAGATGCCCAGTAGTTAGGTGGGAGCTTGAGACGTGACATTTTTAGCATTATCATGTGAAAAGTCATACCATCTGCTGAGCCTCTAAGTCTAGTAGCAAATAAGAATGGACGGACAAGAGAATGAGATTGACTCTTCCTTTTACTCTAGCCAGTTATTCCATGGAATGAAAATGTCTTCATGTCTCTACAAAGTAGAGACATGGTAGATGTCTTTTTTTTTTTTTTCAACGTTTTTTATTTATTTTTGGGACAGAGAGAGACAGAGCATGAACGGGGGAGGGGCAGAGAGAGAGGGAGACACAGAACCGGAAGCAGGCTCCAGGCTCCGAGCCATCAGCCCAGAGCCCGACGCGGGGCTCGAACTCACGGACCGCGAGATGGTGACCTGGCTGAAGTCGGACGCTTAACCGACTGCGCCACCCAGGCCCCCCGGTAGATGTCTTTTGAATGAGCACAAAATGATAAGCAAATCAATCAACAGTGTGTGAAGAGTGTGCTATTTCCATCATCCCAAAGCAGGCTCTATACCATGTTTAAAACTGAAGAGCTGTGATGTCTGACCACTGGGAATTTAAAATTTATAGGTAGAGGTAACAGAAACAAGACACCCATATATGACAGGTCAGATATTCATAGAACCTTTATTCTCTACTGAGTAGGGGAGGAAAAACTTCCTTCTACCCTTCTAGGTTCTGTGACTGGCCTAGAAATTAATCTGATAGATGAACAGAGAAAAACATACAGATTTTATCCTACTTGTACAAGAGAGTCTCCACAGGAAAATGAAGACCTGTAGAGCAGAAAGGACCAAGTACTTACATACTAGGTTGAACAAAGAGTAGTAATTGTGAAAAAGAAACAAAGATGTAATGGGGAGATTAAAGGAAGATAAGAGTTATTTTAGCAAAGTCTGTGTAGATTTCTATCATCCTCGACTCTTCTGTCTCTGGTAATCAGAATGTTTCTTCCCTCCTGGCATAGAGAGGATGTCTTTCACATAGGGGTTTTATCTCCTGCTTTCAGAAAGAAAAGGGGAAGGTCAGAGTGTTTTTGCACCTGGTGTTTTTCAAGTGCATTTAGCTCAAGATAATCCTTATGTTAAAATGGCATATTTTGGGGTGGGATGCTCTGACACCCTTCTTCCCTCCCTTTGACTCTTCCCCAAGGAGTTTCACAGTCCAGAAGCTGAGCTGGTAGATTATTTCATATCTCACTGAACTGGTCTCACAGTCCTGAGAATAGATCAATTCAGTTAAACAGCTGTATCTTATTTAAGAAGGCCCATCTAATGAGGCCTGGATATGGTATGAGTAATCAGGCATTTTATGAGGGGCATTTCTATGTAAACAAAAGCAAAGGTTAGTGGTTAGAAAAAACTATAACCTCAGTTTTGATTTCAGAGGGCAGTACGTCGAGAAGATTTTTCGATCTTGGGCTCAAAACCTCTTTAGATGGTCGAATGAGGATAGGCAGTGGCAATCTGATGAATTTTCTTTGGTTTGCAGTTTGCGTGTTTCTGGTGATGGCATCAGGTGTTCTCCTGAACCTTCTGAGTGGCCTACACAGCAGCAGGTTTGAAGGTTGTTCATATGTGATCTGTTGTGGCGATTTCTTTGAAGTTCATATCAAGTCACCCAGCTGAAGTTTGCAGACTTTGAAAAAAAGGCAGTTATACTTTTCAGTGCTATCAAGTCAGGAGAATAGGAGAAAAACTGGAAATGTTACCTACTGACAAAATGCACAAAATGGCAGGAGACCATTTACAGAGAGGAAGAAAAGCTCAAAGTTGGTGAACAGTGCACTATTCAGCAACCCACAGTGTAGCAGGATTCTTGCACAGAGAGTCGTGATAATGAGGCTTTTCTTTCCAGGAAGCAAATTTATTCCTGCCTGCACCACTCAGTTGGGTTCATACCTGAAGAACTGAGCCCCGAATGCCACGTGACGTAGTTTTTTTTTTTAATATTTTTTACTTCTTTGTCTGCCATATATGGTAACATACAAACATGCGGTCTGATGAAGTGGTCTCATGTATCAAGGTGGTGAGGGATGTTGTCACAGACGCACACACTGATAACCAGGTTGCCTTGAGGTTTGTTTTTTGTTTTTTTTCCCTTAGGGAGGGACCCTACCACAACAAGTGTATGCTATAGTTTTTATTGAAACACAGAATATTTGCCCTATAATCACACCCATTTTTATCAGAGATAATCCAAGACCAATTTGTTTGCAACCTAAGTCTAGTCTCCTTAAAGTTGGCCTGATGATTCATATAATGCAGCAAAAATAGTGATTTATCTATCAGGTAAGCTCTTTTTAAGTCTGCTTTATTGGAACTTTAAATGCGGAAGCTCAGATTGGACTTTTAAAAGACTTTTTGAGGCTAAGAAGCTACATCAGCAACATGCCACCAGACTTCACTCTCATTATTTACAGATTGGGGTGAATTCTCGAGGCTTGCAAGGTGTCTTGAGGTGCCTGGGCCTGCCAGGAAGTGATCTTCTTTACAAACCCATAAGGCTGGAAACCATGTAAGTCAGGTCCAAGTCCAGTATTCCAAGAGGGTTTTGTAAGCATTGCCTCCATAAAGTCAAAATTAGTTTCTTTAATCTGTCTGGTCATATCTGATTCTATGCACATTGTTTTCAAATATGACATTCCCATCAAAGCCTTGGTAATAACAACTGATGTTTCCAATTGTGTCCTGTTATAAAGAAAACAGACTCTTATTGAACGTATGCAAATTACTCTATTTTCATGAAAATAAGATTATTCAATAAGAGTCTCTGAATTCTAGAGGGATCAGCTAGGAAGAAAACTAAATGCTTCATTTTGTTTACAAAGGTGTAATCTACTAAATTGGTGCAAGTTACAGATAGCTTAAGTGAAAAGAGAAAAAAAGGTTTCCTGGAATCTGAAACGAAACACTAAAGAACCAGCAGTGTTTCAAGCAAAAAGTCCTAGAAGTTAGAATCATCTTCGTCAGTTCACCTAGTCCCATGTCATGAACCCTTGTTCTGCCTGTTCTTGGGTTAGCAACTTTATGAATTCATCGGTCTCTCTTTAAGTTTTTAAAGTTTATTTATTTATTTTGAGGGAGAGACAGAGAGAGTGAGCAGGGGAGGAGCAGAGAGAAAGAGAGAGAATCTGAAGCAGGCTGTGCACCGTCAGCTCAAACTCACAAACTGTGAGATCGTAACCTGAGCGGAAATCAAGAGACGCTCAACTGCCTGAGCTACCCAGGCACCCTTGAATTTATCAGTTTCTTTATTAGAGTTCTGGAAATTCTTATCCAGTTCAGCGGTATGATTTTGAAGTTAGCAGAAGCCTGGACACTACTGTACTCGTCAGAGTCCTTTCCATGAATTCCTGTGAAGGTGGAGCTTTTTTGCCTGTAGTTGACTGCAAAAGCTTTCAGAAAAGCATCTGAGTAAAACAAAAGCTTTGGATGACAAGACTCAAAAATAGCCATGGTTAAAGATCTGGTGAGAGTTCATTATAATGCAGTTGGCAAATAAATGTGGTTATTTCTTTGGCATACAACATTCTCAGATAATAATTGGAATTATGATTGATTACAGAGAGTAAGGACTTCGACATATTTCTAGGAATTTGGATATGATTCAGTTTGCATACAACATAATTTCGGAAACATTTATATTGGTAACATGCCCACACAAATATAATCTGAAGATTTAACATTACTTCATATTTGACAATGTTTCTCATGTATTTTAACGTATTAAATAAACCTAATTAGTTTAGTATTTCTCTTTTTTACAAGGTCAGAGAACAAATTCTTTTGAGATTTTCCAGGGACCCTCTGGGCAATCTCAAGGTCAGTTTGAAGTAAAAAAAAGATTTTACTTAAAATTTGATTTGGGAAGTTTGTCAAAATGCCAAAGGTTTGAACACTTGACCAAATAAGATCACAGATCACCGTGAAATAATACTTAGTTATCTGTTTAACCAAAGTAATGGTAAAAGATTTCAAAGGTAAATATAGAAGATTACATGATTGTAAAGAAAACCTTAGCTCTTTTACTGTTGAGAAGATTCCGTTTTCCCCAGTAATCAGAGACCTGATAAAGATGATATGAAACACAGGAAATTATTTTGATAAAACAGATTCTGTGTTTTCTAGGCAGATTATTCAACAGGTAAAGAAAAGTCTTTTACAACAATCCAGGAAAACTTTGTTCTTTGAACTGAGAAAGGAAATTAAATTCTAGTGTTGCATAGGCAGTGTTGATATTGAAGCTCATTTTTCTCTCTTATTTAAAAAAAGGTTTTTTTAATGTTTATTTTTGAGAGACAGAGCACAAGCAGGGGAGGGGCAGAGAGAGAGGGAAACACAGAATCTGAAGCAGGCCTCAGACCCTGAGCTGTCAGTACAGAGCCTGTCGCAGGGCTCGAACCCACGAACCATGAGATCATGACCTGAGCCAAAGTTGAACGCTTAACTGACTGAGCCACCCAGGTGCCCCTGAAGCTCATTTTTCTTAAAACCCTTATAATAAATTCATTCAATTTTAGCCAGCTCGACCACACAAGATTTTCTCTTCTCTCTTTCTACATCCAATTAGGTTTTTGTCCTTTTTTTTCCACTATTATTTATTTTTAAACAACCTTTAAATACCCTTAACTAGGACAAAATTACTCTCCCATAACAAAATACATTCATTATACCTCATACCTTCCCTTACCACAAACATATCTAATTTTTCTTGAAATTTGCAGTTTTTCCCTAGCTTCATTATTCCTAGTAGTTTTATTTACATATATTTATTAGAATTCTTAACCCTTAGTAACCCTAATTTCCAGTGAAAATGAGGAATGAAGCAGTTGTGAACTATTTCTCACATACCAACATTCTGTATTAGATTATCAAATTTGTGAATAAGCCATTCATAATTTCCAGAGGCATATGCTTCCTCATAGTAGAAGTTTTCAGTGAGGCAAAAAACATGTTTACTGACAGACCCAAATATCTTTCCTCTTTCAAATAAGAAGCTAAAGGTAGGTAAAGTTAGTTTAACAATTAATATTTCAGTATTTTATCTTTTTTGGAAACGATCTAGATATTCAGTGAACATCCATCATTTAATTTAACTTAGTATAACTATAAGGTTTCAAGTTACTAAAAATGTTTGAGAAAATATTTTTAAGTAAACACATTGTGAAACATAATTATTATTGAAAAGTTCACTTACAAACCTTACCCTACTTACATTTATTTAACTTACTTGTTTTTAACCATTTTGCTTGGGTTACTCATAAAAGTTTCATAAGACATTAAAGTTAGTCATGATCTTGAGTTAATTTTCTTATTGACAAATGAAGCACGTATCAGGAAAAATTAGAGAAGCAAAGAACCTAAAAATTAAAATATACAACTGCTCTGCATTGGGCGCCTGAGTGGTTCAGTCAGTTAAGCACCCGACATCAGCTCAGGTCATGATCTCATAGGTACGTGGTTCAAGCCCCGAGTCGGGCTCTGTGCTGACAGCTCAAAGTCTGGATCCTGTGTCAGTTCTGTGTCTCCCTCTCTCTCTGCCCCTCCGCTGCTTATGCTGTCTCTCTCAAAAATGAATAAACATTAAAAAAAATTTTTTTAAATAATAAAATCTACAGCTGTCCCCAACCTTTTTTTTTTTTTTTTTTTTTTTTTAACTGCTGTGCTCGGTATACACCAAACAATTTATTTTTATTGTACATTTTGTTCTTAGGTTGAAAATTTAAACTTCTGGAGGCACCTGGGTGGCTCATTTGGTTAAGCCTCTCTGACTCTTGACTTTGGGTCATGTCATGATCTCACAGTTGCTGGGTTCTAGCCCCAAATCAGGCTCTGTGCTGACAGTACAGAGCCTGCTTGGGATTCTGTCTCCCTCTATCTCTTCCCTCCTTGTAGTTGTTCTCTCTTTCTCTCTCTCTTAAAATTAAAAAATAAACTTATGAAGAAAATTTAAACTTCTGTAAGTTAAACATCTATCTAGTAGAGATAACATAAGCTTATTTAACTGATGAACCCTGGTAGAAACTGTTGTATGTCTGTATTATATTTAATGTTGACAACTCTAAAGACACCTGTTTTTATTAAAACAACAAACTTCAACTAGCTTTTATTTACTGAAGACTATCCCAGACCACATGAACCTGAAAACCATTCGGGCTAGTTTCTGTATTTCTGAGAGTTTTTTTAAAATAGTTAATTTATATAAACACTATTTTTAAAACCAGTTAAAGCAGAGCTCTTTTTTGAATTTTGGCAATAACAGGTAGAGGTATTATGTACATATACATACATTCGTATACACATATATATACGTAATAGACATACGTAAACATATAGACAGATGCAAATAGAGATCTTATAGTTTTCATTTTAAATCTTAGCCATGAGTTAGTAAATTCTGTGTGTGTATTTATACCTAACTTACAAGAATTGATCTCATCTTTGCATTATTACCGTGATGATGATAACTATTAATTTGAATTCTGTTTTTTAGACAGAACAAGTTAAGGTTACCTGCCCAATGATGGCTAAAGCTTCTTACCAGTATTTATGGGGAAGACTTTTAAGATTTTTATTTGCCTTTGATAGGTAGTTTTACAGAGGCTGTGGACTCAATTTGGGGTGGGGAACCCTGTGGAAATACCAAATAGCAGTTTGGGTTTTTTAGAAGACTCTTTCCCCCTTTTTTCTTTTTGTCCCAGAGCTTATGTTAGCCACGAGTTGTCTTCTGGAATATTTATATTTATATCTCTAAGGGTTTGAGAAAGGATGTAGGTTTTCTCTTAGAAGGAATTCAGAGGCACATTTGCCTATTATCAGAAACCTAGGGTTATTATTACCATTTAATTTTTTTCTTTAAGTGTAGGGTAGTCCATTGACTTGTGTGTGTCAGAGGCAGGAGGGGTAAAATATGGAAAGGCCTGGAGTCCTTGGGGTTTGGTTAGAGTCAGGGACATAAGTTCGCCCTTCTGCATGTTTCGCCCCCACTTTTGTGCATTTACATAGGTTTCACGCTTCCTTGAGTGTCTTTTACATTTCTTAACTTTTGTTCTAAATCAGATCTCTACCACCTAATCTTGTCAAGGGAGTCTTGAATCAGCCAAGGCATTCTCTTGTATCTTTTTCTTTATTTTCCCCCTTTCTCAATCTGATCTTCCCATAGGTATTAACAGGATATTTGTTTGTCTCTAAAATTCCTTTTAGGTCTGAAAGCCAAAGTCTTCAAAGGTATATGTATTTCAATGTTACTCGAAAGCAATAAGCTTTCCTGTGACTTAACTGTGGACACAGGAGACTTCCTTAAAGAATGATCAAAAGGTGCAGCCCCATCCAAGATCCAGAACTGCTGTTAAAAACAGCTTAAGAAAGTAAAGAACTTCATTGTCACAGGCAGTAAGAATAGTGTTTGTGAAAACTTATCTCTGGTTCTCCCATGAATGTGACAGTCTGGTCACAGACCTGCAATCTGTGATCCTATGTAGGCAATACTAGGATGAGACCTTGTAAGAGCTAACAAGGCAACTAAGATTGAGAGGATAAAGGCCCCTTATGGACCGAGACCCTTCACTTAAGAAAAACTTCCCTGAGAACTGGAATGGTCAGGCAAAGAGACTTCTGCCTGTCATTTTGTGTTCAGGGTCCCTAACCAGCTAGCTAACCACCTGATACAAGCCCTATGACCTGTGCCACCCAGCTGATGGAAACCAGAGAGAATATTCTTATTAGTCACAAAACCAAGCTCCCAGGGCATTCCGATTCTGACATCAATTCCAGCATGATGGTTTTCTCCCCATACAGCCAAGCAATTCTCTAATTCTTTGTAGACACTGACCAGGTGTCCCCCAAATTTCACCCAACTCTGACACTTTCCACCTGAAGGATAGCATCCGATTCCACTGTGTAAGAGCTCAGTCCCACAAGACTGCCCCCCACTTCAGATTCCAGTTCCAAATTCAGATTGTCACCTGTACTCTGATCAGCTATAAATCAGACCCCATGACCCCCTCCTTGAGTTTGATTAAGTTGGTAGAATGGCTCACAGAACCCAGGAAACCAGTTTATTTACTAGATTACCAGTTTATTACAGAGGATATTAATGGATATGAATCAACCGCCAGATGAAGAAATACATAGGGCAAGTTCCCAAACTCAGAAGCTTCTGTCCCCATGAAGTTTGGGGCACAACACATGGATGCATTCTGGTTCACCAATCTGGAAACTGTCTGAACCCTGTCTTTTTGGATTTTTCTAGAGGCATCATTACATAGGCACAGTTGATTAAATCATGGACCATGGGCAATTGATTCAACCTCCAGCCCTGTTCCCTTCCCTTGGTGTGGGGGAGAGGTAGGACTGAAAGTTCCCACCCTCTAATCACGTGGAGGCAACCAGTCTCCATCCTTAGGTGTGTTTTCCAAAATTCCCCTCATTAACATAAACTCAGTTGTGCTTGAAAGGAGTTTGCTATAAATATCAAGACCCCTTTATTGCTCTTACTAGGAAATTTCAAGGGTTTTAGGACATCTGTGACAAAAACACGGTCAAAGAGCAAATATATGTTTATTATAAATCATATTATCACAGACATAAGAACAAGGCAAAAGGAGAATCTCATCTTATGATATTCTTCTTTATGACAAATGACACAAAAGCCAGCAGCAAAGGAAAATAATGACTATTTCTGGAAAGCTAAATATCAATAATCAGTGGATAGGTAGCCCAAACCAAATTCCCAAGAGTCATAATCCAAAGATTAATTCCCAGAACTGTTTTTCTCCTGTCAATCTGAATTTGGAAAGGAAGAGGCAAGGAGAAGGTTAACTTCCTCTTTTGCAGAGATACAGGAGACTGACATGGCAAGAATTCTTACCTTCTGCCAGTTTATTTAGGTCCTAGAATCTCTAGCAGCCCTAGCCCCCAGAGTCAGCAGGGTTCCAGCCAATGCTATCCCCTCTTGTCCCCAGAACTGTAGAAGAGGAAAAACTTCCTTCTACTCTTCTACCCACAGGTTCTGTGCTGGCCTAGGAAATAAACTGACATAAGACAGATGAACGAGAGGAAAACAGACAAATTTTATCTTACGTACACATGGCAGTTTTCACAGGAAAATGAAGACCCAGAAAGCAGAAAGACCCCAATGCTTATAAACTAGGTTGAACAAAGAGTAGTAATTATGAAAGAGGAACAAAGATGTAATGGGGAGACTAACAGATCATTTTAACAAACTCTTTGCACAGATATCTCTGGACCTCAACTCTCTCTCTCTCATGGTAAAAATGTTTCTTTCCTCCAAGTGCAAGGAGGGAAGCTTCTATCCTGGAGTATCCTCTCCTGCTTTCAGGAAGAAAAAGGAGAGGTCAGTGTGTGTCCTTCTTATACCTACTGTTTCTCAAGTACCTTAGCTCAAAATAACCCTTGTGCCAAAGTGACATATTTTGAGGTTGCTTGTCCTGTCACTCATCAGTAACACATTGTCACAGGTCTTTAACATAGACTTTAATATTGAAGGCGTGACTCAATGAGTAAAATGAAACTGCAAAAAAAAAAAAAAAAATTCCTTCTTGTAGTTAACAACGTGCTGGGCTTTGTATTAAGAAAAGTAGTCAGATGGGGTGCCTGGATGGTTGGGTTGGGCATCTGACTTCGGTTCAGATCATGATCTCATAGTCTGTGAGTATGAGCCCCACATCAGACTCTGTGCTGACAGCTCAGACCCTGAAGCCTACTTCAGATTCCGTGTCTCCCTCTCTCTTTGCCCCTCCCCTGCTTGTGTTCTCTTTCTCTCAAAAATAAATAAGCATTAAAAAAAAAAAAAGTAGTCAGAGGGCCACTGATCTTTGTGTTGAGCTGTTTTATATAGATTATATATTTATTTATATATAAATAAATATATAAATAAATGAAACAAGTAAATATAAATATATATTTATATTTAATATATATTTAGTTATTTTATATAGATTAGATCTATATATAGATTATAGATTAATTTATACAAGATTAATATTAGTATATGGGACATGTCTTGTTTGGCTTGAAATTATTAAACATTTTAATCTACATTTAAAAATCGAGATGTTTCACCCATTTTATTGAGATATAATTGACATGTAACATATTTATCATTGTACAATTGTAATTAAATTGTACAATATACAATTATGTACAACTGTATATTATATTTATAGTATACAACATAATTATAGTCGCCATGCTATACATCATATTCCTGGAGCTTCATTTTATAACTGGAAGTTTGTACCTTTTGACCACCTTCATTCATTTCCTCCACACACACCCCCCCCCACCTCCTGCCTTTGGCAACTACCAATCTGTTCTGTTTCTATGAATTCAATTTTCATTAGATTCCACATGTAAATGATATCATACAGCATTTTTTATTTCTGTTTTGTTTCAGTTAACATAGTGCCTTCAAAGTCCATCCATGTTGTCAAAAATAATAGAATTTCCTTCTTTCTTGTGGATGAATATATTCCATTGTATATATATAAACACTGCAGTTTCTTTTGCGTTTATCTATTGTTAGACTCTTAGGTTGTTTCCATGTCTTGGCTATTGTAAATAATGCTATAATGACCATGGGAGTGAAGATACTTCTTCCAGACAGTGATTTTGTTTCTATTATATGTATAAAACCAGAGGTAGAATTGCTGGATTATGGTAGTTCTATTTTTAAGTTTTTTTTTTTTTTTTTTTTTTTTTTTTTTTTAAATTTTTTTTTTTCAACGTTTTTTATTTATTTTTGGGACAGAGAGAGACAGAGCATGAACGGGGGAGGGGCAGAGAGAGAGAGAGGGAGACACAGAATCGGAAACAGGCTCCAGGCTCTGAGCCATCAGCTCAGAGCCTGACGCGGGGCTCGAACTCACGGACCGCGAGATCGTGACCTGGCTGAAGTCGGACGCTTAACCGACTGCGCCACCCAGGCGCCCCCTCTATTTTTAAGTTTTTGATAAACCTCCACAGTTTTCCACAGTTTTCCACAGTGGTTGCAACAATTTACATTCCCAACAACAGTGCATACAAGAGTTCCTTTTTTTCCACATCTTCATCAGCACTTAGTATCTCATCTTTTGATGATAGCCATTCTAAGAGGTGTGAGGTGATAACTTATTATAGTTTTGCTTTGCATTTCCTTAATGATTAGTGATATTCAACACTTTTTCAAGTACCTGTTGGGGCCATTTGTATATCTTCTTTGGAAAACCCTATTCAGATCCTCTGCCCAATTTTTCATCAGATTGCTTGCTATTGAGTTGTATGAATTCCTTATATATTTTAGATATTAATCCCTTATCAGGCAAATGACTTGTAAATACTTTCTCCCATTACACAGATTGACTTTGAATTTTGTTGATAGTTTCCTTTGCTGTGCAGAAGACTTTTAGTTTGATACATTCCTACTTGTTTGTTGCTGCTATTGTTGTCTGTGCTTTGGGTATCTTACCCAAGAAATCTTTGCCAAAATCGATGTCAAGAATTTTCTTTTTGTTTATTTTTCTAGGAGTTTTATGGTTTCAGGTCTTACATTTAAGTCTTTGATCCATTTCAAGTTAATTTTTATGAGTGGTATAAGACACTCTTCATTCTTTTGTATGTGGATATCCAGTTTTCCTAGCACCATTTATTGAAGAAACTATTCTTTACTCATTTTGTGTTCTTGACTTCCTCATCAAAACTTAGTTGATTATATATGCATGGGTTTATGTGTAATCTATTTGTTCCACTGGTCTACATGCCTGTTTTTATGCCAGTACCATACTGTTTTGATCACTTTACCTTCGTAAGATAGTTTGAATTCAGAAAGTGTGATGCATCCAACCTTGTTTTTTCTCAAGATCCCAATGGCTGTTCAGGGTCTTTGATGAATCCAAAAAAAATTTATGAAAGTTTTCTCTATTTCTGTGAAAAATACCATTGGGGTTTTGATTTGGATTGCATTGAATTTGTAGATCACTTTGGATAGTGTGGACATTTTCACAATATTAATTTGTCCAAACTAAGAACATGGGTTATGTTTTCATTTATTTGTGTCTTCTTCAATCTCTTTCATCATGGTGTTCTGTGTACAGGTCTTTCACATTGTTACTTACATTTATTCCTAAGTGCTTTATTGTTTTTAATACTATTGTAAATGGAATTGGTTTCTTAATTATTCTTTTAGATTGTTTTCGGCATATGCAAATGCAACTGATTTGGATAAGGTAATCAGTGTGCCATTTGCTTGTCACCTATTCTCCGTTCTGCACCATTACCTCCATCCTTCAGAGGATGGACATTAGTTCCACAGTGCAACTTCTGCTTAGTCTAATGTGGATAACTGGAAATAAGCAAAATAATCGTCTGGTGATTTTTGCAAGATAGGACAGTTTTCCTGAAATTCTCCGTAGTGAATTAATGATGGAGAAAAGCTCTTGAAGGCCTAGCAATGCATGTCTTTTGATCTGTGCCACGATTTTCAGGTCAGTGTACTAGGAATTCTTTTAGGAACAGACCTGAGATTGTAGAATAAAATTGGATATCAAAATAAAATTCTATCACAGTAAAAAAAAAAAAAAAAGATGCAACCAATTTCTGTATGCTGGTTTTGTATACTACAACTTTGTTAAATTTATTTATTCTAACTAAATTTATTCTATTTATTTAATGAAGTCTTTATATACATAAGTTTTATATACATAAGTCTTTATATACATAAGTTTTATATACATAAGCATGCCATCTGCAGAGACTTATTTTTCTTTCTGATATATATGCTTTTATTTATATTTCTTGCCTAATTGCTATGGCTAGAATTTTCAGTACTATGTTAAATAGAAATGGTGAAAGTGGGCATCCTTGCCTTATTCCTAATCTAGAGGAAAGGATTTTCACTTTTCACTGTTGAGCATGATGTTAGCTGTGTGCTTATTGTATATGGCCTTGATTATGCCGAGGAACATTACTTCTTACTCATCTTGCTGAGTGTTTTTATCATAAAGTTATGTTATATTTTGTCAACTATTTTTCTGCATTTATTGAAATGCTCATATGGCTTTTATCCATCACTTTCTAATGTGGCCTCAACCACATTGATTGATGTGAGGATGTTGAATTTTCTTGGCATTCCAGGGATAATTCCCACTTAATCATGGTGAATGATCATTTTAATGTGTTGTTGAATGAAGTTTGCTGATATTTTCTTGAGGAATTTTGCATCTATGTTCATCAATGATATCAGCCAGTAACTGTCTTTTCTTGTATCAGCCTGATCTGGCTTTGGTATGAGGGTAATGCTGGCCTTGTAAAATGAGTTTGGGAGGGCTTTCTTCTGTTCAATTTTTTGGAAGAATTTGAAAAGGGTTGATGTTAATTATTCTTTAAATGTTTGGTAGAATTTATCAGTGAAACCACCCAGGCCTCAGCTTTTCTTTCTTGGGAAGTTTTGGTTACCGATTCAATATCCAATTTGTTCAGACTTTCTATTTCTTCATTATACAGTCTTGATAGGTTGTATGTTTCTAAGAAGTTATCCACTTATTCTAGGGTATCCAGTTTGATAGTGTATAATTATTTATAGTAGTTTCTCATGATCCTTCGTATTTTTGTGGTATCAGTTGTAACATATTCTCCTTCATTTCTGATTTTGAGTCCTCTCTCTTTTGTTCTGAGCTGATCTAGCTAAAGGTTTGTTAACTTTTTTGTCTTTCAGAAAACCAGCTCTTACTTTCATTGCCATTTTTTGGTCTCTGTTTCATGTTTTTATGCTCTTATCTTTGTTATTTTCTTCCTTCTGCTAACATTAAGCTTAGTTTATTCTTCTTTTATTTAGTTTCTTAAAGTATAAGGTTTTTTATTTGAGATCTTTATTGTTTCTCAGTGTAGTTGGTCATTACTATAAACTTCCTTCTTAGGAATACTTTTGCAGTATCTTATAGGTTTTGATATATCGTGCTTCCATTTTCATTTGTTTTTGGATTTTTTGTTGATTTCCCTTTTGATTTCTTCTTTGACTCATTAGTGGTTTGGTAACATGTTGTTTAATCTCACACATCCGTGAATTTTCTAGCTTCTGTCCTACTATTGATTTATACTTTCATACCATTGTCATAAGAGAATATACTTGATATGGCATCAATTCTAATTTTATTAAGAATTGCTTTGTAGCCTATCACGTAATCCATTCTGGAAAATGTTTTGTGTGCACTTGAGAATAACGTGTCTTTTACTGCTGTTGGATGAAATGTTCTGGTATATGTCTGTTAGGTCCATTTGATCTAAAGTGTCATTCAAATCCACTATTTTTTTTAAGTTTACTTATTTAGAGAGAGAGGGAAGGAGAGAAAGACAGAGACAGAGAGTGAGCACAGAGGAGAGGCAGAGAGAGAGAATCTAAGCAGGCTCACACTTATCAGCACAGAGCCTGCATGGGGCTCAATCCCACAAACTGTAAGATCATGACCTGAGCTGAAATTAAGAGTTGGACACTTAACCAATTGAACCACCAAGGCACCCCCACATCCACTATTTCTTTATTGATTTCCTGTCTGGCTGATCTATCCATTGTTGAAAATAGAGTATTGAAGTGCCTTATTATTATTGCATTGCTGTTTTATCCTTCAGATCTATTAATAGTTATTTTATATAATTTGGTGCTCTAATATTGGGTGCCTATATGTTTACAATTATTATATATTCCTGATGAACTGACTTCTTTATCATTATATCATGACCTTTTTTGACTCCTGTTAGTTTTTGACCTAAAGTCTAATTTTTTTTGAGTAGCCTCCACACTTTGTGAGGAGCCCAACACAGGGCTTGAACTCATGACCCTGAGATGAGATCAACAGTCAGATGCCTAACTGACTGAGCCACTCAGATACCCCAACCTATTGTCTATTTTAAGTGTATTATAAGTATATTTACCTCTGCTTTCATTTGATTTCCATTTGCATGGAATATCTTTTTCAGTCCTTTCACTTTGAGCTACTGAATGTCCTGAAAGCTTAAGGGAGTCTGTTATAGACAGCATATAATTCATTCAGGCACTCTGTCTTTTAATTGGAGAATTTAATCCATTTATATTTAGAATAATTGTTGATAGGTAAGAACTTTTAATTGCCGTTTTGTTAATTGCTTTCTGAGCATTTTGTAGTTCCTTTGTTCCTTTCTTCCTATCTTGCTGTTTTTCTTTGTGAGTTGATGATTATTTGTACTAGTGTGCTTTGGCTCTTTTTCTTTACCATTTGTGTCTCTTACAGGTTTTTGCTCTATGGTCACCATGAAGCTTTTATAATACATCTTATAGTAACAACCATCCATTTTAAGCTAATAACTTTAGTTGCATTTAAAATTTCACTTATTTACATGCCCCCACAATTTACGTTGATGTACCAATTTGTATCTTTTTATATTGTGTATCTACTTATATAAAATCATAGTAATAGTTATTTTTAATACCTTGTCTCTTAACCCATATTTTAGAGTTTGAAGTGATTTACACACCACCATTGCAGTATTAGAGTATTTTAAATTTGTCTATATATTTGCCTTTACCAGTGAATTTTATGTTTTCATATATTTTCATGCTGCTATTTAGTGTCCTTTCATTTCAGCTTGAAGTCCCTCTAGTATTTTTTTGTATGGAAGGTCTATTGGTGATTACCTCAGCTTTAATTTGTTTGGAATTGTGTTTATCTCTCCTTCATTTCTGAATGACAGCTTTGCTGGGCCTTTGATAACAAGTTTTTTTTTTTCTTTGAGCATTTTGAATATATCATTTCACTCCTTCCTAGCCTGTCAGATTTCTGCAGATAAATCCGCTGATTGCCTTATCAGGATACCCTTGTATTTGATAATTCTTTTTTCTCTTGCTCTTTTCAAAATCCTGTCCTTGATATTTGAGAGCTTAATTATAATGTGTCTTGGTGAAGATATCTTTGTGTTTAGTCTGTTTGGAGATCTTTGACCTTCATGTACCTAGATGACCATATTGCTTTCTATATTTGGGTAATTCAGCCATTTTTTTTTCTTTAAACATGGTTTCTGTCCCTTTCTCCCTCTCTCCTTTAAGATTCTGATAATCTGGACATTGCTTTACTTGCTGGTTTCCCATAATACACGTAGGCTTTCTTCATTCTTTTCCTTCTAATTTCTTGAATTTCTTCCAACTAAGTAATATCAAGAGATCTGTCTTCAAAGTCACAGATCCTTTTTCTGCCTAATTGTGCCTGCTGTTGAAGGTCTCTATTGCATTGTTTTCATTGCATTTGTTGTATTCTTCAGCTCCAGAATTTGTTTTGTTTTGCTTTAATAATTTCTGTCTCTTTGTTTCTATCTCATTTTGTTCATATGTTGTTTTCCTGAGTTCACGGAGTTATCTATGTTCTCATGAATCTTGCCAAGCTGTCTTAAAATAATTATTTTGAATTCTTTTTCAGATAACTCACAGATCTCCATTTTGGGGAGATCAGGTCAGTAACTGGAAAATTGTGTTCCTTTGGTAGTGTTATGTTTCCTTGCTTTTTTATCTTTCTGATGGCTTTGCATTGATACCTGTGCATTTGATGGTGCAGTCATTTCCTCCAGCCTTTTCATACTGTCTTTGGTGGGAAAAGACTTTCACTTGGAGGTGGCTATGAGGGTGTTGGCTGGGTGGGATGCAGCGTTTTTGGTTCCTGAGAAGGCATAGGGCGCATAGTCTTCATGCAGCTCCTCAGCTGAGAATAGCATTGGTCAGACTACAGAAATCTTCTGTGGCCAATACTGGAGAGGTCCTACAGGTGTCAGTGGCAGAGTGGAGAGTTATGAAATCTGCAGAAGCAAAAGCTCCTGGGGTCTTTCTCTTCTTCTTCTTTTTTTTCCCCCTGGAAGGGCATTCTAGTCAAGGGGATCCCTCTCGGCACCTGGACTGTCATGTTGGCACCCAGAGCACTATCAGAACCAGAGCCCTGGGATCAGGCAACATGGAACTCCCATAGCACCTCAGTCACGGAGCACAGGTGTACTTGCTATAGTTGTGGCACAGGTGGCTAAGGTGTGGCACGTGTTGATCTCCCATGAAACCAGGACTTGGGACTCGGGGACTCACTGCAGTCATTCTGGCCAAAGGACGATGGGATGCAGTAGCAGCATGGGTCTTGGGATAACAAGGTGCAGCAGTGGCTTGGGCCCAGAGGGTAGGGTGCAGCAGCAGTGCAGCCTGGAGATAGTGGGTCAAAGTCTCAACTCTGGTCCCAGGGACAGTCAAAAGACAGCATCACAAAAAACCTGGTGGTTATTTACTGTAGCCACATATTGAAGCCTGGGGAGCTGAGCTCAGAGCAGTGGCAGCACAGCTCTTGCAATGAGAGTTCAGAGCCAGAACCTGGGACCAAGGGGGTGGGACTCAGGGCAACAGAAGCACCCCTGGAAATTAAGGGTCATAATCATGACCTGGGACCCTGGTGGTGAGGCTCAGGAAGGCAGTGGCCCAGTCCCAACAAGGAAGGTTCAGAGCCATGGACTAGGATGGGGCACAGGTCTCAGGGCAGCAGCCGCACCACTGGCAGTGTCAGTTGGATTGCACCCTAGGTTGGGAAGATGGGGTTCACAACTTTGGTAGCCCATTTCCAGAAATGAGTGTCCAGAGCCATGACCTGGGACTGGGGGGTGGGGGTGGGGTGTGGAGGTAGGCTCGGGGCAATAATGTAAGTAACAGTATGACTTGGGACCCAGGGGGTGGGGCTGAGAACAACAGAGGTTGCTCTGGTAATGATGGGACAAAGCCACAGCCTGGGTTCAGGAGTGGGAAGCAAAGCGATAGCAGTTCTGGTCCTCTATATGGTGAGGTGCTATGGCTCCCCAATCCTGGGAGTAAATGCAGTAGAGTGGAAGGCGGATTCTAGGCAGCTCTGTTAGCTGGGATCAGCATTGGTGAAGACTCTAGACCTTTTGTAGCTTAGTGATGAGGCTTGCTGGGTGGGGTTCTCTCTTCTCTTCAGTGGGGTAAAATTCTTCTGAAAGGATCTTTCCAGGTGTGAAGCTGCTCTTAACTATGACACAGGTAATATGCTTCCTGTACTTTACTATGCAGCCACATTTTTATTTTATTTTTATTTATTTTATTTATATCTGTGCAGAATTTTGGCTGCTGTTTTGTAGTCCAGAGCTTTCCCTGAACTATTTTGTTTTACCTAGTGTGTGTGTGTGTGTGTGTGTGTGTGTGTGTGTGTGTAAGGGAAGACAATAATTGGACCCTCTTAACCTCCATCTTCTCGATGTCACCTCTTGTCTTGAACTATGAACAGTTGAATTGCAATGTTTCTTGAGGTGGGTCTTTTTCAGTTCATCCCATTTGGAAGTTGGGGCTTCCTAGATCTGGATGTCTGTTCCTTTCCACAATTTGGAGGAGTCGTCAGACATTATTTCTTTGAATAAGCTTTTTTCCCTTTCTGTCTTTCTCTCCACCTTCTGGGACCCCTATAATATGAATATTGGTCCACTTGATGATGTCCTAAGCTATTTTCCCTCCTTTTCATCCTTTATTTTCTTGTTGCTCCTCTGATTATATAAATCCTACTACCCTGACTTCCAGTTTGCTAATCCTTTTGTTCCACTTCGTATAGTCTGTTGTTGGTCCTTTCTATTAAATTTTTCACTGTAAAATTCTTCAGCTCTGTGATTTGTTTGGTACTTGTATTTTCTCTTTGTTGAGATGGAAAATTTTCACTTTTTTGTGTGGTGTTCTCCTCACCTCAGTGTCTTTATGACCATTATTCTGAACTATTTATTAGGGAAATTACTTATCTTTATTTCATTCAGTTCTGTTCCTAGAGTTTTATCTTGTTCTTTTGTTGGGATCATATTTCTCAGTTAATTTTCTTGGCTTTCTATGTTAATTTTTAAATTATTTTGATATGTTTTGGAGACAATGAGCAGGAGACAGGGGCAGAGAGAGAGAGCAAGCATCCTAAGCAGGCCCCACACTCAGAGTGGAGCCCAATACAAGGCTCCATCCCTTGACCCAGGGATCCTGACTGAGCTGAAATCAAGAGTCAGTGGCTCAACCGACTGAGCTACCCAGGCACCTCTCTGTGTTGATTTCTGTGCATTAGCTAGAACATCTCCCTCTCCCAGTCTTAGAGTGTTCTCATGTAGGAGATGATCCTTCTTCACCAGCCCAGACTAAGCTCTTGGTTGTTTCTCAAACTTTTGGGATTGTCCAGACTTCTTTGCTCTTTGTGGCTCCTAGTAGTTGCCGGAATGCTAAGAAGGGAAAGATCTCAGTGCCTAGCTGTAGGCTGATTAGAAGTTAGTCCCTCAGGCAGCATCCTTTAAAATATGCAAATATACCTCTTTCAGGGGAAGACTGGGAAATCTGCTTCTGCACTGAGGGGGCCAGGCAGTAATGGCTGGGTTAAGACATTTCTTTTTTACAGTTCCATTGAATCTGTGCATATAAGCCCCACTGCCCACGAGATCCAGGCAATCAAAGGTTGCATCATCGAGGTAACAGTGGCAAAAGCCAGGGCACCATACATGTGCACAAGTTCTTTTCAAGTAGACATTGGCTGCCTGGAGCAGGTCAGCAGGAGAAGGGGAGATGGCCTTCTCCTTTGCATCCTCTTTAGATAAGTGCTAAATTAGGGGCCCTGACCTTCAGCCTGTAGCTTTTTTTAAGATATGCAAATATACCTCTTTTAGGAAAAGACTAGGAGTTGAGTGTCTGCTTTTCTTGTGTGCTGAGCCCTGTGGGGATAGCCTTGATGAGTCTTAACAAGCTCTTTAAAAACTGCTTAATTTGCTATAATCTTGTGGGTTTTCAGGGACACAAGACCTGTTGACTTTCAGAGCTAGGTGGAAGTCTTAAAAGTTGAGGGGCTAGATGTTGGGCCCAAAGCCTCTACCTCTCAGGAAAAAACAGTTGTGAGTTCCTTCTCAATTTATGTCACTGTGCTGGGGTGGGGTTTATGACAATAGCATGTATCAGCCTTTCCTACCTTTCAGTGTGGGTTTTTGTCCCTGTTGTTTGACTGACATGTAGGAGTCCCTCAGCTAGTTTCTGGCTTTCTTTGAGAGGGACTCATTCTTTGTATAACAATAGATTCAGTGGGAGGTGAGTTCACAACCCTTCTGTGTCACCACCTTAGATCAAAACTGCCAACATCAAAGAGATTTAAAAAAATTTTTTTAATGTTTATTTATTTTTGAAAGAGAGAGAGAGAGCATGAGGAGGGAAGGTTGAGAGAGAGAGGAAGACAGAATCTGGAGCAGGTTCCAGGCTCCAAGCTGTCAGCACAGAGCCTAATGCGGGGCTCCAACTACAGAACGGTGAGATCGTGACCTGAGCCGAAGTTGGACGCTTACCCGACTGAGCCACCCAGGCCTCCTGAGAGATTTAAAAACTAATACTTAAAAATCTAGATTTCTGGGGCACCTGGGTGCCTCAGTCCATTAAACATCTGATTTTGGCTCAGGTCATGATCTCACGGTTCATGAGTTCAAGCCCTGCATTGGGCTCTCTGCTGTCAGCACAGAGCCCACATCAGATACTATGTCTCCTCTCTCTCTGCCCCTCCCCCCATGCATTTTCTCTCTCTCTCTCTCTTTCTCTCTCTCTCATAAATATTTTTTTAAAAATCTAGATTTCTGGATTCTTTTCTGGAAAAAAACAGTAATATTGCCCAAAGCATTGAAGGGTTGCACGTGAGGAACAGCTGTGCCGTATACACGAGCCTAGTCTTTCTTTGCCATTGGCCACAGCAATCCAGTCCCTGCCCAGGCTGGCTTCACCATTAGCACGTGCCTGACTCCTTAGCTATTGTTTTCACTTATACTGAGATATAATTGACACACAACATTGTATAAGTTTAACCATGTATGGCATAATGGTCTGACATACATGTATTGAAAATGATTACCACGGTAAGGTTAGTTAACATCCATCATCTTATAGAGTTACAAAGAAAAAAATTCTTTGTGATGACAGCTTTGAGGTTCTACTTTCTTAGCAACTTGCCCTCTCAGCTGCTGAGTGCATAATTTTGGTGATGGGGTATGACAGACATATCACGTGGTACAATATGACAAAGATGTTTACAAGGATATTACCTGGGGGGGTGTGGTTTTATTCTATGACCACGATAGTGCTAACCACAAATGTGCACGCACACCAATATATATAGTTCAGAGTTAAAACCGAACAAAAAAACTCCGCCCCCCCCCCCCCCCCATCTTGTGGAACATTATTTGGCAGAGTATTATCTTGCTCCACCTTGTGGTCATTTGAGAGACACACAACCTAGACCCAGCCCTGAGCCCAATTAAACAGAATGTGGCCTCATCTAGGGGTAATGTAATGGGATTGAGATACTATCGTGTTTGGTGAGTTTTAGCAAAGATCCCAAACCAAGAGTTTGTAAACTTTGATCTGATCAGTTGACGCGTACCCCCAGAAACCCTGCCACTTTACCCAGTCGTGAATCCTTCTTTTCAACTGTGTTTTCGTCTCACTCCCTGAAACAGATAAACACAAATCCAGGGTTCTTCCCTAACTTTCCACTTTGAAAATCCTTGCTCCAGAATTTCTAACATTCTCACTAAAACCTCTACTGGTGTAAAAGTATTAAGTATAAAGTTAGTGAACAGAAGTTACTATTTGTTAGTAAGAACTAAAGAAGGAATCTCCATAGTAGTCACTGTATGAAGGCTCACCAAGTTTCTAGAAGTTATCTACCCACAAATACAAATCGTTTGTTAATCTAGAACTCTTTTTTGTCGTATTCATTATAATTGACAGATAATTCCATTGGCCATGAGTTCACCATCTCTTTCATTGTCTAGGCTGCCTGTACATTCCATTTTTTTTTTTTTTTTTTTTTTTGGTTCATTAAATAGGGATGACAGTGATAGTGGGTACCTCTCAGGACTATTTTAGAGACCACACCAGGTCTCTAAAATAAGTGTCCGGCTGATAGTGAGTTATCAGTACATGTTAGTGTTCAGTACAAGGTTTGTTTTTTGGTTGACTTAGAATAAACTGAAATGAGTCAGGGGTAGCAACAGTGGGCAATTATGAAAAAGACGGTTTACATGTGGATTTGATTGCATTCAAAAGGCAAATAAAAACAGATTTGGGGTTGTCCACATTCCCTCTTATCTTTCAGAGCATAAAAGATCTTTTCTTTTAAGGACATACTTTTTACAAGTATGTTTAGGGTTGATCGATCAAAGGAGGGATATGAAAGATTCAGAAGAAAATACAGGTACTCATACTGGCCTGTACAACAGTCATATGCTATTAGCCAATTCAAACTGCTCACTAATTATAACTGTGGTGCTTCCCCGCTAGGATTTATTCTATGAAAGCAACATATTATCTAACTTGGCATAAAATAATCTGTTCCCACCATTAAGCTGGAGAAATGTGTTCAAATTGCCTGGAGAGAAAAACTAGTGTCTTGTGGCTGCCACCTTGTGGTTTTATGGATTATATTCGTCCTCAGAAATCAAACAAACATTTTACACTGCAACAACCAATTTCTAAAGTATACCAACAGTGTAAGTATAGTTTTCTTCTAGATTAGAAATTCTCCAAGTTGCAGAAGGGACTATGAACTAATTTCTGGGCCTCCTTGTACTGGCTAGCTAGGGTTGAAATCAGGTAAGAATTCACATGAGATCTAAGTCCTATAGGCTCTCAATCACATAAAATCTAAATTATGTAAATGATATGTGCTTATATGTGTTCATTAAACACATAAAATTTTTAAAATATTTATTTGGAGAGAGAGAGAGAGAGAGAGAGAGAGAACACACAAGGGTCAGAGAGAGAGAGAGAGGAGAGAGAATCCCAAGCAGGCTCCATGTTGAGCATCAGATCATGACCTGAGCCAAAATCAAGAGTCAGACGCTTAACCCACTGAGCCACCGAGGTACCCCTAAACATTTTTAAAATTAACAAAATTGTCTCATGCTTAAATTAGATGTGCTAAATAACTTAAGAACTAGCTACAAAATGAATATATAATCTCACTAAAAATACAGAATTACCGGAAAAAAATTGGAATTATTTTTTCCATTCAAATAATTCTATAATCTTGTGAAAGGTAATACAGAGTAGGGATTAAGTACAACCCTGGAACCTGGGATCTAATATCCCACTTTGATTACTTGTTGGTTATATGAATTTGGGTATATGACAGAATACCTGTGTATCACTTTACTCATCCATAAAATGTGGATGAGCTCGATAGTGCAGCCCTCACAGGAATGTTGTCAAGATTGATTGTAGCTTTTAGAGCAGTATTGGTCAGACTCAGGAAGGGGGATCAATATTCTGGGTGACCATAATTACGATGGCATGAGTCAAATTAGTTTTATTGCTCGACATCAGCCTTCCCCCTTCAAAGTATTCCCCATCTCTCACTTCATGCTCAGGCGCCGATTTCCTCAGCTCTTTCACTCTTGCCTGATTGCTGAGGGGCAATTTTCTGCTGCACACCCAAGGTGAGGGTCCTCAAAATAACCGGTGAGCAGGGTGTCAGAATTGCTACCGATTAAAGTTTGCTGTATGCCTCTCATTCTGTCCTTTTCGAAAAGCAGTACGTGTTTTGTTGTTATTCTGCTCCTGCCCTATTACATATTGCACAGGTAGGGAGGAGATAACTTTTCTTGTCAGTTCACAAAAGGTGTCACCTGAAACACTCCCGTATCAGTACATCACCCAGAAATCTTCAGCTCTGGGCTTACGGCCATGGCAAAGTGGAATTGGGGGGTTGTCACTCTTGAAAAAGGGAGGAGTATATTTTGTACGTAGGGGAGAGAGGTGAATATTTGGTGACTGGAGGGTGGATTTGAGGGGTCATTGGTACCATTCTCTATATATTTCATCTTCCTTTCTGGTACATGCAGCTTTCAAGTTAAGAGTGGTCACATGACTTGCTTTGGCCCATAAAATAGAAGAAAAAGTAATACGTCGCTTCAGGGTGGAAGCTCTAAGTTTTGGCACGTGGTTGACCATTTTCTCCATCCCCTGCCTTGCTGGTCATGGAAGCATGTGTCAGGATCAGGCTTTCATCAGCCTGGGTCCCAGAGTGATTACAACCTTTTCAATGATGAGCTGAGCTCTGTAGACCCAGAGGAACATACAGTGTGATCAAGAAATGGCTTCAGTTGTGGTAAGACACTAAAAATTTGGAATTTTCTCCTGGTCCTCTCACCGATCCCATTCTAGAAAATGTTTAGGATCGCTGTGATCTCCTGGGAGCTAACTTAACTCAAGGTGACAGGGGGTCCTTCTCTTAGTCCAAGTTACAGCAGAGACCAGGGCTGTAGTTTCATGCTGACAGGGAAAGGGATAGTCAGGAAAGAACGACACAAAGGCTCTGGAGCCAATCTGTCAGGTCACTTGGAATTGTACTACTTAGTAATTAAGCTGAATGACCTTGAACAACTGATTTAACCTGTATAAGATAGGGGTCATAGGGCTTAGCTGTTCCAGTTACTGTACCTGTGTAAGAAACCACGTAAAAGGTAATGGTGTCCATTTATTATACTCAAGGAATTATGAATCAGGAGTTTAGACATAGCACAGCAGGGGCAGTTTATCTATGCTGGCTGTGACTGGGGCCCCAGCTGAAGACTCCAAGTAGGCACTGGAACTGTCTGGAAGTTTATTCACACATCCGGTGAGGGATGCTGGCTGTTGACTGAGACCTCGCTGGAGAAGTCAGCCCTAATTTTTACATGTGGCCTCTCCTTGTGACCTGGGCTTCCTTACCACATGCATCGAGAGAAAAGGAAGCGCAAGCTGAATCACCTTTTGCAACCTAGCGTCTGCAAGTCACAGTGTCACTTCTACTGGATTCAGCTTGTCAAGGCAATCTTGAAATCCTGCCCAGACACAAGAAGAGGGGAAATAGACTGCCTCTTCAGAGTAGCAGCTAGGGTCTGGAAGAGTCCGTGGGACCATTTTTAGAAAACAGTATCTGCCATACTTCCTCAGAGTGAGGGTAAACCCACTGAATGAGTTAATGCAACAAAGTACTTAGAACATTCGGTACATAATGTTGGGTGTTAGTGTCTGATCCACTGTACA
The DNA here is from genome assembly GCF_028018385.1 of Neofelis nebulosa. NCBI lineage: Eukaryota > Metazoa > Chordata > Mammalia > Carnivora > Felidae > Neofelis > Neofelis nebulosa. Next base: position 69,024,962 of record NC_080785.1, on the reverse strand, counting down.
GGCTTAAAACCATGTGGAACTGCCTTCCTGTGGCCAGCTTTCCCCTCTCATGGGGACCCACCCCAAGGATCTGTTATCTCAGACTCCAGACCACACTATAGCAACCCCAAGACAGGAGGAATGGAGGAGTATGCGTTGACCCCATGGCCTCAACAAGATATTCACACAACAGTCTGACATCAGAAGGCTCACGGTTCTCTGACCGTTTCCTTGTAAAGGGTTCCAGAAACTTTGCAGCCTATTTAACCAAGATCAATGGTTGCATATGTGTAATTGTGCCTTTAAAGCAAGATACTTGCAAGAAAATGTTAAAACTATTTGAAGCAGTGGTAGTATTTAGGTGGTTAATTTTTCTTTTTCTATGGAACATATCCTGTCCCAAACTGTAAGGTACCTTTTTTAGTTATGTCTGAAGGCAAGATAAAATAAACCTCTGAAGGGGTATATCATCCCATAGGGTACGTGGAAGAGGATGAAAAGCCAGGACAACATCAGCTAAAAATCTTTTAGTTTATGGTGGGGGACTGAATGATATGTTAGCAGTGTGGATTGGAACCCACAGGCCTCTTTAGCACTGAGTCACCAAGATCAGAGTAGGCCAGGAAAACAGGCTTGGCCAGTACGGAGCTGTTGAGTCACGTGTGTATATGCTTCAGTGGCTACCATTTCTTTAAACTTCTAGAATTTCAGTTGCAAAAGAAGAGGTTAATTTTATACCCTGTGCCAAGAACCTCTGATAGATCTCATGTGCTGCTTGCCATTTACCAAGTTGCTGTGGTTAGGGTTGACCTGCAGGACTGAATTCACTGCTATGAACTTGGCTGAACTGAGTACCTCTACTGTTGAACTCTTGAGTGGTACCTGAGTATGCCAGCTCTGATAGTCACTCAAGTTAAACAGCTCATACCCTCAAAAACAGTTTGTGATTTATAATCCTGCCATGCACGCTGCCCAACCACCACCACCTAGCTTCTCATGCCTTCTCAGTGTCACCTACGTTGGCTGGATGAGGCTATACCATGAACAGGTTTGCCTGGAACCAAGTCATGCCAGGTTGAGGCCCCTCAAGCACCTACAAATACAGGATTATCATTGAATCTTCCAATATTAACTCACGGCATTTCCTCGGCTGTCTAGAGACATTTTACATTTTTCAGTGAGGGCCTCTAGCCTCAGACGGTCCCTATCTTCTAACTTCCTAGCTGAACTCCAGCCCACTCATTCTTCCCATCAAACATTCATATGTTGACCTGCACACGAACAGTTTCCTCTTCAAAACTTCCTACTACATTCATCTTTATAGGGTATTTCAAAATGTGGTCCCTACACAACCAATGCATTCAAACAAGAATCTTTTACTTGTTCATTGACTGCTTCCTTGTTCTACTTTCTCTTTTCCCTCTTGGGTTCAGAATGCTTTTTCCTTTTATCAGAAATGCTTGGCTTGAGTTGTTTCTGTACAACAGGGCTCTATAAACTATGGCCCACTGGCCAAATCCAGCCCGTGGCTATAAACTCTGAGTAGAGCACAGCCCTGGCCACTTGATCGCATACTGGCTGTGGCTGCTTTTACACAGTTCCAACAGAGGTCTGCAAGGCCTATGATACTTACTGACTGTCCCTAACAAATCTGCTGATCTCGGATCTAGAACAGTAGTTCCAGAAGAGGTGTTGGCTCCACCGGAAAAATGAAAATATGAATTATTGTCTTAGAAGAGAGAGCTGTCAGGGACATCCCCAACGGACTCAGCACCACAGAGCCTGCCTCGCCAGCTGCTGTGAATACAGAAAGAACAGAGAGGGAAGCTGTAAAAAGACCACGCTAAGAGGAGGCAAGGACTCCTGCAAATGACAGGCTGCTTCCTCCTTTCCTAAGCTCACTCTCTACTTTCCTGGGATACAGTAAAAGCTGCTCAGTTTCTAGCTCCCTCTAAGGAAGGGGCTGTATGAATATAAATGACTATAGCACTGTGTCAGATTCAAGACTTTTATTTTTTCCATGCCCAAAAAGCCGGAATGGTTGATGCTCACTGCTCCCCCTCCTGCCCCCAAGCCCCCTACTCATCACAGGAGGAACGTTTCCTTTCACTGGATAGCTCAGATGGTGCCTAGGCTTTGGCGGCTGACTTGTAATGGGCCAGAGTGCGGGCAGAAGGGTCCGTGGCATTGATCCACTTGGGCATCCAGTAATGGGTCAGCCAGTCTGCCCGGCCCGGGTAGTGGCGTTCAAAGATTTGACGGTAGTAATAGCCTTCCTTAGTTTTAGGAGTATTGAAGGGAAATTTTTGGGCTGCAGTTGCCATCATTGTATCATCAACCTGTAAGAATATAAATTCAAAATGGCTTTGTTAAATGGCATAGAAACACTTGTATTTAATGTGGCTTCCCAACAACAAAAGATATAAAAAGGCATGACTGTAAATTGTGCAAGAGACCCTTTGAATCACCCATCACTTAGAAAATGCTAAAACAATAATAGACACAGCTGCAGCAACTTTCAAGGAACATTTCTGCGAATAATTTTAATACACGGTGGCTCTGAGTGTTTTATGACTAATAATGTCTGGCACCCAGCAGATGTTAAATGTTAAATGAAGGTCAGTGATGATTGGTAAGTCTCTTCTCTTGCTCTTTGAATTTTAGATGGTACTATATAATCCTTCATGCTACTTAAATCTTATGAAACTCGTTTTTTGTTTGCTTATTTTGAGAGAGCACATGAGCAGGGGAGAGGCAGAGAGAGAGAAGACAGAATCCCAAGCAGGTTCTGCACTGTCAGGACAAAGCCTGATGCAGGGCTTGAACTCACAAACCATGAGATCATGACCTGCACTGAAACCAAGAGTCAGATCCTTAACTGACTGAGCCACCCAGGTGCCCCATATCCTATGAAATTCTTATAAAACTCTTGTTTACAGGGAATTTCTCCTACAGCCACAAGACATTTAAAATGAAATACAAAATGAACAGTGATTGCCATTCTACATCCAAATTGTCCTATGCCAGAAAATATTTTTAAAGACCTTATACCTGATGTTCAACATATTCCTGTAAAATCCTAAACCAGGAATTCTTAACCGAGGTTATTCCATCACTGAATGCTTCTTTTGGCCGCCAGAGAATGTCTTTAGGTATTAGATTGGAGTCCTCAAATGTCTCTCTCAGGAGATGTTTTTCTATCCCATTCTGACATGAAAACAAAGGAATGGCAGTAAAAATTCCAAATACATTGAATAGCAATAGACAGTTTTCATCGTGCATCGATTCACCTACCTTGGGAGTTCTCATATCTGGGGGCAGAGACAAGTAATAGGAAGAAAATCGATGATCCAGGAAAGGGACACGCAATTCAAGGCTTAAAGGGGAAAAGAAAAATCTAAATCAAAATGGATAGTTAGTGCCTGTCCTTTTAGATTCTCCTTGAGAGTTTCTTAGCAATTCAACTATAGCCTCTACGTAATGTTAAGACTAAAAGTCATTTTTAGGGTCCTCCTGACTGTTCTTTACTACTGCGTGAGTAGCAAAAATCTTCACTCCCAACAATATGTATTACCTCATCTAGAGAGTGAAACAAATGGACAATAATTTTACTTTCCCTTCTGTAAACAAATGCACATCTCAAAAAGCAGAAAATGTTAAGAAACATGAGTGATCTCATCGTTAAGAACATACTTTTCCTATACCTTTCTGACTCAAAGTTTTTTCTTGGTGAGGCCATCTCTTGTCCTATGGAAAACTAAAGAATTCAGAATTGTTTACTACTAAATGATTTACATACAACATGCAGTATATACCCCTGTTCCACAGTGTTTCATCAAAGGCCACATCGTGTTTCCTGAATCCTGGTGACTCTAGTTAAGGCAAATGGATAGAATAACCATGGATTCAGTTCCTTCCCCACACCGTATCTGACTATTTTCTAATCTAAGTGTGATTTCGTAGAAGCAACTAAAATATTTAATGTAGTTTATCACCTACAGTAAGAGTTCTGAATTCTCCAACATGACTAGCTAAAAAGTGAAAACTTCAGGCAACCAGAAATAGAGAAACCTGTTTATAATCTAATCAACCCTCCCAGCTCTTCATTGCCCTGTGCCCGCGCAGGGTCACCACAGTATCAAACAGGCATGGTAGGCACTCAACACTTGTTACAGGGGTTGTGTCAGCTTTAACTTCTCTTAAAAAGTCTTAAAAAGAGCAGCACCTGACTTCCCTTTCGGTTCTGATGGTAGCAGAGTGTGGCTGTGCTTTAAAGACGAAGTCCATCTAAAACAACCTACAGTCTCCTCACCAATGCCAGAACAGTGCTTTGAGACAAGCTTTGTTTTCTCTATCGAAGTCATATTTTGTGGGGCGCCTGGGTGGTGTAGTCGGTTAAGTGTCCGACTTCAGCCAGGTCACGATCTCGCAGTCCGTGAGTTTGAGCCCCGCGTCGGGCTCTGGGCCAATGGCTCGGAGCCTGGAGCCTGTTTCCGATTCTGTGTCTCCCTCTCTCTCTGCCCCTCCCCTGTTCATGCTCTGTCTCTCTCTGTCCCAAAAATAAATTAAAAACGTTGAAAAAAAAATTAAAAAAAAAAAAAAAAAGACGAAGTCCATCTAAAACAACCTACAGTCTCCTCACCAATGCCAGAACAGTGCTTTGAGACAAGCTTTGTTTTCTCTATCGAAGTCATATTTTGTGGGGCACCTGGGTGGCCCAGGTGGTTAAGTGTCTGACTCTTGATTTCGGCTCAGGTCATGATCTCACGGCTGTGAGATCGAGCCCCAAGTTGGGCTCCGTGCTGGCCGTGGAGCCTGCTTAAGATTCTCTTTCTCCCCCTCCCCTGCTCATGTGTGCATGTACACTCATGCTCTCTTTCAAAAAAAAAAAAAAGGCATACTTTGCACAAACGTATAATCAACTGAAAAAAGAAATTGGCCATTGAGCTTTTTGATTTTTGAGGCTGTCTTAACGATTGCTTCTCAAACTACCGAGTTACCCGTGGGCAGCAGTAGTGCGATCTGCCCGGAGAACGTCGAACAAGTAGAGTTCCTTCAGAAGCCTCTCGCTCTCCTCCTCGGCTTTTTCAGGAGAAGGAGCCTGTTTTATAAACAGGTGAAGTTACAAATACACCAACAGCTTTGCTTGTGCACACAGAACAGTGTTCCTTTCTCTTTCCCGTATTCCAGCTCTAGTGGGGGTAAGACGGAAAGCTAAACAAAGTTTGGGGAAGGGGGTCCCTACTTGCTAAAACAGGCCTTCCTGCACACCAAACAGGTAGCTGTCAGGCGATAAAATGGACGCCCGGGGCAGTAACCAGGCTGCCACAGGGGATTCAGAAAAGTCAGACTCCCGATTCTCCTGCTTCACCAGTTCTGAAAAATGGAGATTATCTCACATTAAGACTTCTTCCCCCCTCCCCCCAAAGAAATACAAAGCAGACACTATCAGTTTTCCTCACATACGTCACAAGATACTCAAGTGTTAAGACAGACGAGAGCAAACCACTTTTCTTCACCCAGCACCAATATCCCTCCATGTCAGAAAGCTTACCTTGTGAAAATATATGTAACCCTGCGTAAGCTCATCTGAACCTTCTCCAGAGAAGATCACCACACTATCTGTGTTCTTCCGAATATACTTGGAGACTAAGTACATACCTTAGTAGACAGACAGAAATTGTTGATGTCAACATAACTGGCCACCAAAAACGTCTCGTATTTAGCTTTTGGAAACAATGATGTTTTACTCTGAACTCTGTATTAATAATGTAATTTCCAAAATAATGACCTTTTATCTATAAGCTAATTTTTATATACTTTACCCAGAAGTTGTATGGTTGCAATGAAACAGCCCAAAATCATTCCACAATTTTACCTATTTATTAAAAAAAATTTAATGTTTATTTATTTTTGAGACGGGCAGAGAGAGAGAGAGGGAGACACAGAATCTGAAGCAGGCTCCAGGTTCCGAGCTGTCAGCACAGAGCCCAATGCAGGGCTCACACCTAAGAATCAAAAGATCATGACCTAAGCCAAAGTCAGACGCTCAACCGACTGAGCCACAGCCACTGTGCCCCTTATTCCACAATTTTATATATGGGTTTTAAAATTGTAATGCTTTTAGACCAAGAATATCCACCTTAGAACTCTGACAAACTGAACAATGACAAATATCTAAAACAAATTCACAACTTTCATACCAATATTATCATACAAAAATAATAAAAGTTGGGAGTTTTGGTAGTTTAGGCTTTTCTTTCTTAACACCAAATTTCACAGGTGGTTAAGAATATGTAAATTACTAAAAGAGAGCCATTGGTTCCGGCTGCAAATCTATGTAAACCAGTATTTGTTCTTTACCATTTTTTTCATGATCACCGATCTAGGAAGACTTTTTAGACATTTTTTCCTAATTGCCTTCTCAATGAAATATGAGTACTGGATATACTATAAATCTGTTTATATAGTGTGGCCCTTTGGAGGCCCACAGGCCACTGTATACAGAAAATTCTTTTTTACACTCCAAGAACCAATTTAGTTCTCTTGTGGGCAATATCACCCCTGTGGTAATATTTTCATGCCCTAAACTTTGCAATGGAGGCTTATCAGATAGATTCTGAGTCTCTTAAAAGAGAGACATATCTCAGCCAGTAGTACATTAGAGGCTCAACGACACTGGAGTATACTTCTGATCTTGCCATATATCCACAGGACAAAACTAGCATTGCTTGCTGGGCAGTAAAGTTATTGATTGATAAGTCATATGATAGAATAGTTACCAAAGTATATATGAGTATTCCTTACATAAATTAGTTACAACACAGACCTATTTCCTTATATAGCCCAAGAAACTATATGCAGAGAAATTGGGGAGTGAGGAGTGCAGAAGTGTGCATCTATTCTTTGCAGAAATATAAATACAGATCTTCCTCGACTTACACCCTGATAAACCCACTTAAGTTGAAAACATCATCAAATCCACCTAACCTACTGAACATCATAGCTTAGCCTAGCCTACCCCAAATGTACTCAGAACACTGACATTAGCCTACTGTTGGGCAGGATCACAGACCACAAAGCCTACTTGGTAATGAATGGTGCACTGAGCATCTTATGTAATTTACTGACCCTGTACTAAGAGTGAAAACCAGAATGGGTGTGGGTACAGAATGGTTATAAGTGTTTCAGTTGTTCAACCTTGTGATCACTTGGCTGACTGGGAACTGCAGCTCAACTGCCCAGTATCGAGAGAGAGAGAGAGAGAGAGAGAGAGAGAGAGAGAGAGAGAGAGACAGACAGACAGAGAGAAAGAGAGAATCCTTTGCATGGCGTTAGCCCAGGAAAAGATCCAAATTCAAAAGTCAAAATAAGGGTTCTGCTGAATGTGTATTGCTTTCACACCCTCATAAAGTCGAAAATTGTTCAGGTCAAACCATGGTAAGTAAAGGACTGTCTGTAGGGACACCATAAATGGGGGAGTTTATGTGTTTATTCCTCTCCAAGAGAGATTGGGGGAGGGGCACCTGGGTGGCTCAGTCAGTTAAACGTCCAACATCGGCTCTGGTCATGACCTCACAGTTTGTGAGTTCAAGCCCCGTGTCGGGCTCTGTGCTGACAGCTCAGGGCCTGGAGCCTGCTTCGGATTCTGTGTCTCCTTCTCTCTCTGCCCCTCCCCTGCTCACACTCTGTGTTTGTCTCTCAAAAAATGAATAAACATTAAAAAATTAAAAAAAAAAAAAGATGGGGGGAATTCTTAAATGGTCTGGTCTTAAACTATTGCTGACCTAAGATTTTTATTTGCATTCATTCTTAAGTATTGTTTTTTAAACTGTTGTTCGAAATAATCTTTTAAACCTTATACTCTTTTCTGGATTAAAAATCTTTTAGATACTGTAAAATACCTTACCTACTGAAGCACGTACTGTTGTAATATCATAAGTTTCCAAGGAAAATATGACTTCATCCAGGACCTGAATGCCTTCCTCAGAATTAAAGAGGACTTCATGGTGTTCACTCCCAATGTGATTTGCCACCTGATTATTTAAGAAATATCCAAAAAAAAAAAAAAAAAAAAAAAAAAAAAGAAATATCCATATACTTGTTATAAGCACTGCCCTTGAAAATGAAACATGAATACTGTCATGTCACAACACATTATAAGTTAATAATAGTGAAAAACAAATCAGGCAAAATATGAGGAAATGATTCTCTAGTCACCACATACACAGCCCAGTTAGGTTTCCTGGCCTCCCCCAGTCTCTGCCCTGACTTGACCAAGAGGTAGACAGCCCATCAGCTCTTCCCACTCCAAGACTTCAACCTAACTGTCCACAGGCTTCCAGTGAGTTGTCCCTCCCTCCCCCACCCCACACTTAAGTTACCTCACCCACTTCCTCCCTCTCTAGTCCAACATGGCCCCACTCTAACCTCGGCCCCCTATTGGCCCTCCATCGATGGTTTATGTTACATTCAGGATGTTATTCCTAAGGGAAATGCCTTCCCCTCATTCTTTTTTCTTTGGCTGTTTTGGATTCTTTTAGCACTGATCAACTTGCTTTGACACTGCACTCATCCATTCCCTGTAAATTCTGCCAGAGTAGGAACAAAGTCTCCCAAACACGGAATGTGTATGTACAAGGTCCTCTCTGCCCATAATCCTAAACACAATGCTTTATAAGAAATGAAAACAGCTAACATTTACAAAGTACTTACTACAGGCTATGCTCTATCCTATGCACTTCATGAATTCTATCATTTTCACCTCGAAACTATCCCATAGTAGATACTGTCATTCCCGTTACATAAGTGAGGAATCGTATGCTGGAGGTAGGATTTGAGACCAGCATTCTGCTCCAAAGCATGCAGTCACAACCACTATACCATTACTTTAAAAAAGACAGAATTATTATCACAGGGTTTTTATGAGGATTGCATGAGCCTTAGAAGTACCCAGAGGACAGTGTATGACACACTTGATACTCAACAACGCATTTCATTTTATTTTAATACTTTTAACTTAAAACAATTACCTGAGTCAATATAGCGTAAGTACAGAATCATTAATTAGTGGCTAGATTTTTATCCTTATGTCTGTCCCAATTACATAATGGGCAGGACGGTGTCTTACCTTTCTAGCAGCGAGTAAATCAGTACTGTCTTCCATGCCAATCGCAAATGTCTGGAGAGGGTACTGTACTTGAGCCTCTTTTAGCTGCTTCAACAGGGTGGCAGCAACCAAACTGGAATCTAAGCCCCCTATGAGCGAGACGGGAAGTACACTGGCTATATGCCATGCTTACGAGAAACAGATACGATTTACAATCCCATTAAGCACCAAGATTAGAGTTTTGCTATTTAAAATCCCCAACTTTTAGGGGCGCCTGGGTGGCTTAGGCAGTTACGCGTCCAACTCCTGATTTCGGCTCAGGTCATGATCTCGCGAGTTGTGAGATTGAGCCCGTGCTTTGGGCTCTGTGCTTGACAGCATGGAGGCTGCTTGGGATTCTCTCTCTACACCTCTCTCTGCCCCTCCCCCACTTGCACACGCTATCTCTCAAAATAAACAAAATTTTTAAAAAAAATTTAAAAATCCCCAAGTTTTATAAACCAAAAATCAACATTATGAAAAATCTAACACATAACCTGACATAATGATTACAGTACTTGAATTGGTCAAAAGTCACCATACACAATTCTAAAAAAATGTTTATTAGCTCACTCATACCAATAATTAGAATGTAACCTGAAGCTGCTCTATTGCCATGAATATTAAATGCAGCTTACAGAAAACATTTTTGTCCTATAATGGAGGGAAAATTAAATCATAAATATTTTATAGTCAAAATCTCAGGGATAGCTACAAATCATTTACTTAAATATGTGCTTAATATAATTAGGCTTTTTAATAGACTTCACCTGATAAAAGGCAGCCAATCCTTCTGTCTGTCATTAAGCGTTTCTTTATGGCATTGTCAAAAAGTATCCGGAGGTTGTTCTTCACAGTTTCTAGCTCAAAACCTATAAACACGTAAAGCAAATCAACAGTTCCAGAAAATCTTGGGCTGAATTATTTACTGAAACAAGGCAGACAATCATGTATCAATCATGATGACACCTGCTCCAGGGTGGAATTTGCCAAATCCCCATGTGCCACCTCCAAATTAAATAGGAAAGAGCTCTTCTGATTTGAACCATTCCAATGACAAGAAAGTAGCACTTTTTTTTCCCTTTGGGAGAGACAGGCGGGGAACAGGCGGGTGGGCGTTTGCTTTGTTACCTGGGAAGAGTTTCTCCACATTGTCATAGAGCGCATGCAGGGGCTCATCTCTACAGTGATGATATTTGACCATTTCCACTGATGCAACTTTGCCATTCGGCTTTAAATCCAAAACTTCATAGTGTCCTGGGAGAAAAGGCTCCACTTTTAAAAAAGGAGTTGTGGAGTGCTTCAAGTTAACAAGACCTACAAATTCAAAATGATCATTTTACTCAAGATACAATTCACCATTACTTACTATCCTCTCAATTCCTGTTTATTCCCCCTTTTTGATATAAACACATGTCCATTATATAAGCAAAATAGGGAAGAATGAACCCAAATGCTACCACCTACTTACTAGAGAGAGAACAGTGGTACAGAGATGTACCCTAAGGTTACACTGATTTCTAGTAGTTCAAAGTAATAAGAAGATCCCCAACATTCAATTTCTTCTCCCTGGCTGGAATTTCAGATCAAGAAAATCTATTTTCTATAAGAAAAGACACATTAAGCAAGAAGATGGACTTGAAATTGCTACTGTTATGATACCCTGGCAGTCATTTCTTTGTCATCACTGAGGTATGTTAAGGAAACAGCCATGATTTCTGGTCCTTGAACAAGCAAAATGACCCACTATGAGGTAATGGCAGAACTAGTTATTATATACTGTGTGTTAAACAGTATAATCTAAATTTCTTCAAAAGTTTTTACAGGGAGTAAACAACCTGGCATCACCATGGTCTCTGATTAAAAACCAGTGTTTTATTGTAAGTGGGAACAGCCTATCTAAATTCTCATTACGAGTCACAATTTGAGTTTGTCAGCCCAGTCATCTTCTGTGTCAGACTGAATTCAAAGATCAGATTGGACCCAGATTCCTGCCTAGCAAGCGGACCTCAAGAGAGCTACACAACCCCTATGGGGGATGAGGATTAATTAAAAAGTTTCAAGCAGGGAGGACCATCAACCGATTAGTTTTTGATATGCTATTCAAAAGCATTGAAAAACAGTCACTCAAAAACTTCTGGACTGCCCAGCATAGGATTTGCAAATATGATCAAGAGGAGAACACAAAACCAGAGTAATAATGAATACGTACAGACAAATTCTATCATTACCTTTAGCTTCTGAACACACAGCCAAAAATCCATCTTCCGTCATGGCTTTAAACAAAGGCCTGACTCCATAAGTATCTCTGCCCAGGAACACTTTCTTATTGGCAGTATCCAGCAAAATAAATGCAAACACCCCATCCAACATGCAAACTGTTTGCTCAATTCCTCCTTTGTCGTAAAGATGAAGGATTATCTCACCATCCACTTTGGTCTGGTATTCAAATTCAAAATGGTGTTGCATCTTGTAAAAGCAATAGCAAAATAAAAATGTTAACGTTACAGTCCTTGTGCATCCACTAATAATTTTTTGTTGCAAAGTTGCTTCAACATTTCTATGTTCGATAATCACGCACCTTAGTTATTTAGAAGAATCATTGCATTATCAAAATACAACTCGTTTGAACTCACAATTCTGCTCATTCTTTACAGCATAAAGCTAAATGTGCACATTTTAGTTGCATTCTGATAAATGAAAAGCAGAGGCAATGTAGCAAAACAGTCATACATATCAAGAAGGATAGGAATGCCCATTATACATGTCCTATGTCTATAATACATGTATGTTTACATCTGTATGTCAGTTAAGCAAAGAGGTTGCAATGACACTAAAAATGTGTCTTCCCCAACTGTAATATTTTGGTTTGGGAATATAGGATCAGCTGAGGTTTTTCCATTTCAGTCTCAAAGACCTGCCTATGAAAATGGAAAGTAAAAGGACACACACAGTTGGTACTATTCCCTGATGAATGGCTCCATCACAATGATGAAGACACACGGTCCAGATAAAGCTGATGGCCCCCCGGGGGAAGCTTAGAATATTCAGTCTTCCCACCATTGCAGTGGCATTAAACTACTTCTTACTGATAGAGAAAATGACAGGGGAGCTTTAGTAGTCCACATGCCCCACGGGCTCAGCAAAGTGACCATCATGACCACTCAGCACAGAGGGAGAGGGCCTGATTACATTACACCGGGCTCTGGCTCTCCATCACCACTGGCCAACTGTGAGGGGGAGAAATCCTTGGAGTTGCTCTTTCTTTGTGCTTACTCCTATTTTTGACTGACCATGGAGAGAGAAGAGGTTCCTATAAACAAAATCACGGGGAAATCCTGGTTAAGTTTAAACATTCAGAACATGTTTTTAAAATTCACAAAGTAAACCTATATGTTTGTATATGGATGACCTATAAACATGCTTCACAATCACACTCACTCTATCACTTGTGAAACTTCTGTCTATTAGCACTCACAGAATGACCCAAACCATGGGCTCTGGCTGCCTCGAGTGACTATAAAGCCACTTCCTGTTGACCTCTCCCTCCTCTGAGAGAGATCAGGGGAGATCCTGTCACTAGCAGGTGGGGTTTGGAAGCGGTCTTTTGCTTGCCTTTTTGCACTTACATATCGGAAGAATAAATATACCCTCCAAAGCATTCAGTGATTTCAGTAAGCAACAGCTTCCCAAATCTATCCTCCACTACTGTCATCACTGCTCTTTGGCTAAATCTTGCAGGTAACTTACTGGTTAATGATTCCCATGTTCCACTTTGCACTCTCCTGAAACCACACTTAGGTAAAAGCTGCACTTAGAGGGCATCTGGGTGGTTCAGTCAGTTAAGTGTCCAACTTTTGATTTCAGCTCAAGTCATGATCTCAGAGTTTGTGAGTTCGAGCCCCACATTGGGCTCTGCACTGACAGTGCAGAGCCTGCTTGGAATTCTCTCTCTCTCTCTACCCCTCCCTCCCCTCTCAAAATAAATAAACTTAAAAAAAAAAAAAAAAAGCTGTAATTAGATAAAAGTCCCTGTATCCTGCCACCATCCAGAAATCACACTGCCACTTGACTTGCTGGTTGCAAGCCCCTGATGATCCCTGTAGAGAGAGAGCCTCCTCTCTGCCCCAGCCTTTACTCAGATTCCTCCTCTCCTTCATTTATTCTTCCTCCACACCCAGCACATCTCTAGCTGGATTTTATTAGAGGTAAATTTTTTTTCATCCAAAAAAAAAAAAAAAAAGGAGGGGCTTTGGAGCTTATGTTGCAGTGTCCTTTATACAGATGTAAAATGGCCATCCTCCTCATCAACAGATATCTGGCCGCTCACGCAACAGAAGCTTAGATGATTGGTAGATGCAATGGAATTTCTATGCTTTTGAAAATACAATATATTTGGTAATTTAGAATAAAAATACTTGTGAAATATTTACTATTTTGTAACTTTTCAACAAAATATATGAAAGCAGCAATGTTGTTCAAGTTACACAAGGTATTTCCTATCTGATTTAAGGTGAAAGGTTAATATTGCCATAATACAACCTAGCATTCTCGTGTGTATGGCACTAACTTGGCTTGGTAAGAAAGAAGTCTTACCTCCTGTAAGTATCTCCTGTACTCTCACTAGCTTGAAATTCCATTCTTACTTTTCGTGTTCACCATTTCATCTCCAAGCACCTAGAAAAATCATGCCTATATACTCTTAATAAATGTCTGAAAGGAATCTGCTGAGTAACCATAAAAACTTTTCAAATGAGAAGCCTATTATTAAAGGTAATCTTATGAGGAGATGACACACAATGGTAAAAGCTATTGTCCAGAGATAAAAATGTCCTAATGGTGGCTAGAATATAAATACCTCCCCATGAATGACAGATGTATATCAAGACTCAAAAAATACCAAGGAACCTAACAACTAAATGTATGAAGTATGAATGCTATCAGGCTTCAACAAAACAAAGCAGCTACAAAGACATTTTTGTGACACTTGCAGAAATTTAATTTGAACTCAATATTAGATGATTTTATTGATTCTTGGGTTTAATAGTATTGGTATTAGGTAGAGGAAGGCCCTAATTTTTAAGAGGTAAATGCTTGCATATTTAGGAGTAAAGTGTCACGATATCTGCAATATACTCTAAAATGATTCAGCCCAAAATTAAATGCCTAGGTGTATATACAGAAAGAAATAGAACAAATACGGCAAAACATTAACAATTAAATAACCTAGGTTCTATTTGTTCTATTTTTTTTTTTTTTGGTTTGTTCTTCTTTTTTGTTCTTTTTTATATGTTTTAAATTTTCAAAATTACAAGTTGGGGAGGAGGGTGGCAAACAAAAAATAACTTGGAAATTTTGCATTAAAAAATTTATGAAACACTAGCCAAATAATTCCAGATTGGAAGGTTCTTAGCCAGTTTGGCTCCCTGGGGTCAGAATTTCCACCCCCTCACCACTCTCATCCTGAGTAAGCTTTCACCAGATTAGAAAGCTGTTCCAATTTTAATGCTGCTAAAAAAATCACTCCTTGCACTCTTCTGTCCTGTGGCTCTGTTTAAGTGCAGTCAGTACACAGTAGCAATAAATGTCATAAGGGCAGCATTATATAAAAGCTACCAGTATGATTACCTCCAAACTATTAAATTCCATACCTGCCCTAAAGTCCTCCAGTCTCCCTACTCTTAGAATGATATTCCAACTCCTTGCCAAGTCCTGCTTGATCTGGTCATGCCCTGCCCACCTACCTACCCCTTGATCACATCTGACAATCCCAGGGCTGCTTCCTACCTCGGGGCTTCTACACATGCTATTCCCCCAGCATGAAATGCTGTTCCCAGCCCCACTAGTTGATCATTATCCATTAGGTCTCAGTTCAAGTGTCAGTTCCTCAAAAGACCTTCTCTGACCACCCTTGCTGACATTGGATCTCCCATATTATTTTTTTTTTGTCCAGAATATCTATCCTATGTACAAGGATTTTTTGTCTTTTTTGATTTTTAATGGAATAAACTCCATCAGAGTGCAGACCTATGTCTCATACTTACTACTGTATCCCCAGTACCAAACACAGGCTCTAATTAATATTCAAATTCATGACAGGAAAAAAAAAATTCTAAGAGTTAAAGAATTATAATCTTCATTTTGTCTTTTTTTTTTGTGACCAGGCCATTTGAACTCCTTGTGCATCTGTGCCCTATCTATCTTTAGAACTGGAGCAAATGAGGTAATGAACATGGAAACTGTGTGAAAAGTAAAAAGCTTTATACAAAATATATAAAATTATTATAACCAACTAGCCCTGAGGTTTAATCACATCCAGATATCTTCTGGTTTATTTACCTTCTTGTGGTTGTAGATTTCACCGTTGTAACAAAGCCACAAATAAGGATATTTCTTCACTCGGATTGGCTGCATTCCAAACAGCTGGTCAACCACTGCCAACCGATGAAATCCAAAGCAGCAGTTGGTGTATCCATTGACATTCTCAAAGCGAAATGCATCTGGACCCCTGTGTGCAATCTTCATAGCACTCAGGCACTGAACAGAAAGGCAGTCATCACTGCCAAACAGGGCCCAAATCCCACACATGGTGCAATGGAGCTAGGGGCTCTCTATGGAGAGAAAAGCAGACCAGTTGAATATTCAATATCCAAGTCTGTATTAAATCTTGATTCCAAAAACTGGCATAAACTACTTCAAAGACTGATATTTAAACCATCTGATCTATAGCATTAGGCTGGCAGGCACACAGGAGTTGAGACTGATTTAATTGATTTACAAGTATTCAGAAAAGATGCATGACCTTCACATCCAGCCGGCTAAAGCAGTTTAGCACCCCGTCAATGCCTGCATCTCTCTCACCTTAGAACTTGGCTCACCTTAGCCGGGGTAGTCAGGCCACATTCTAGGTTTACTTCCAAGATACAGATATACATACAGGCTGGCTCCAACCTAGTGAGAGATCCCTGTCCCATTCTCTCCATCCCAGAATGTCAGAAGCCCTCAAAAATCCAATAGACTCCCCAGATTACTACTACAGTCCCCTCTCAGGACTCCTGACAATTAAATGTCCTCTCTTTACCTGTACTAACTGCACATAGAGTATAGCAGGTAAGAAAGATCACACATACTGCTCTTGTAATGTTAAGATACATAGCTATTACAAACATTTCACAACTTCTAGTTTACCTCTAAGTGATTTATTCAAATGTGATAAAAGAAATTCTAAAGAGACAAAAGTCATGTTATCTGACATTAGATACCCTGGATCGATTACAAAAAGAAATTTTTTAAGTTGACAGAGATACATAATGTTCACCATCAAAATGTCCTAAATGACAAAAATGTCCTCAAATACTTTTGTCTCAAAGCTGCTTTGGTCCATAAGAAAGCAAATTAGGTGGGATATGAACAGCAAGAACATCTCTGAAAAACAAGCTGGCCATCCCTACAGGCCAAGAAGCAAACAAATAATTCCTGTGAATGTTACTTTGCAATTTTATATTCTCAATTGTGAAATAAAGCCTTTTATTTAGATGCTGCCAACTCAAAACAGCTATTTTACCAAAATAACTTGGAACTATTTGGGTTTTTTTAAATGTAAATTTGCAGTGAATGCCTAATTTGAAACAAAAATCATATATAAACATATATAATATATATATAATATAAATATACTATATAAAATATACATATAATACATATATTTTTTCAAGTTACATCAATCACTTTGAGCAATCCTCTGAGGACATGCACAGCTAAATGAACCAAACCTTTGTTTGGCCTTTTAATGAGACCATATCAAATTAATAAAAAATGATAGTGATTCCAACAACTTGGAAATGAAGCAGCACATGTTCTATGCAGTCCCTTCCATGAACCTGGCAAATAGCCTCTAATGAGATATTTGAGATTTAGGGGGAAATTCACTTAGATTGAGGTGGGAGGACTACTGATAAGCCATCTATCTTTGACTCCATACCAATGAAAAATGGGCTGAGACAGTACTTTGAAAATCACAAGAGGTCGTCATTAGTGAATCATTTCCCTAAGTCTTCCTAATGCTGCTTAGTGAATCCCATTATTAAGCCTGTTATAGGAAACACACACTAAGCACTAAATTAGAGGGGAAAGACGGGCAACACATATTAGTGAAGCACACTTCTCCAGCAGGAAATAGCGAGTTAAAACTGTTATCTATTTTTGTTGGAATCAGTCTCACTTGCAAAGGTCCTATTTGCAATGCTTTTTCCAACTGCTGTTACCGCTCCCAGTAATTTTCCCTATTTCCTCATAAACTTCTAGGGCAGTGCTGTCCAGTAGAAATGTGAGCTACATATGTAATTTTCAATATGCTGGTGGCTCCATTAAAAAAGTCATGAGAAAATGGGAAGTTTTTAAATCTATTTTAACACAATGTACTAAAAGATAGTATTTTGACAGGTAATCAGGCATAAAAGTTATCGACAAGATATTTTATATTGCTTTTCTCTACTGAAGTTAACATCTGGCGTACTTTATACTTACCCCAGACCTTGATTCGGACTAGTCTGCCTTTGAAGTTCTCAAAACAGTTACATGTGTACTGAATTTGTGCTGATCCAATGCATTTAATTTCTATGCTATTTACCAACCACTTCAATTTCACCATCTCGTTTTATTTTTACCTTAAGATATCAGCAACCAACTCCTGGACAGGTTCAAGACCTAAATTACTTCTAAGTAATCTTATAGGAACGTGGCCAATCAATGGGGAAAAAAAAAAGAGTTAGGAGTCCTGTTAAATTGTTACTCAAGTACCCAGGAAGAAGAAATAATGTAGGCCAAGGGCCCAGAAGAAAACTGTCCTTTTATTCAAAATAGTAACATTAATCTGAAACCAGCCCTACAGAACAGACAGATATCCACTGAGAAAGGCATGTTCATTCATTTGCTTTTTCGCATACCGTGCCGCCTGTCGCCCTGAACAGTTGTCTTCTAGGCAGGATTTGCTCATTAAGTCACTTGTTGAGTCTTGCAGTCTGGCTGGGGGGTGGGGCAGGGAGAGGGAGATGGAGGGACCAGTGGTGAGGGGCTAAGTACAGACCCTTAGGCTTGGACCTACAGACTTGAGACCAGGACCAACCGATTGTGTGTCCCGAAACTCCGACTGCACCCCAGCCACGTGCACCCTCTGGCCAGTCTGCAGCAGGGCCCCCGGACTGCAAAATTTTCCACAGGCTTCGATGCAATGTAATTTTTAAAAACAGTAAAATTTACAAGGGCCAACGTGGGCTGCAACCCGGCCTCCCCTCTGCCTTCCACTTGATCCCAACCTCTGCAGGGCCAGACTGGGGTCTTTACCCCGCAGCCGGCTCCCAGGTGCGCAACAATCGGCCCCGCCCCCTTTACGGGTGGGAGCCGCAGAGCCCTCCAGCGCCCGGATCAGCCTCTGCCCACCAGTGTGCTAGCCAGACTGCGCGCATCGTCCTCTTCTCCTTCCCCTCCCCCTTCCGGGGCGGCCCAGGGTACCCTGGAAGGACGCTGCACCCCGCAGCAGGGCCTGGCTTACCTGGGATCCAGCGGGTGGAGTGACCAAGGTGCCAGGTAGGGGCTGCAGCTGGCGGGCGGGGCCGCCGGGCGTCCTCTCACTTTATACCGGCCTAGCTCCTGTAATGCGTGCGGGAAGTTTCATCATGTTTGTGAGGGCCAACCAGCGCGTAGGGGCGTGGCCCACAATGCGAGACCTTGGAGGCAAGGAGGGGGGAGGGCGGAGGAGGAGCAGTGAACTAGAGGAGGAATTGCTGCGTTCCAGCTCCTTAAAGTGTTAGTGCACCTGCTGAAGGATTGCCTCAGAGATCTAGCCAGGTGCCCCACTGACACAGAGGGTTATCTTACCCGCTGTCCTGACAATTAGGGGGCCTTCTGCACTTGGTTTGTTCTTGGGGAAATCAACACCAAATTGATGGCCGTGTCCCCCCTACAGCACATCTCCCTGCAGATCCTTAACTGCAAAATTTTTAGGAGTACAGGTATCCCCCGCTTTTCGAAAGTTCATGTTATGCCACTTTGCTTTTACAGAAGACCCACATTAGTACCTCATGTGGTACTAATTCAGTTAGTTTTTGCTAACTGAAAGAAATCCGAAGAGGATGTTTGCTTTTAGGGGAAAAGGTGAGAAATGAAAATAGCGTTCCGTATTGATTTCGTAGCCGGCCATTTAAGGACGCAGCAAGCGAGTGGCACTGCCAAGTTCCTTCCCCAGGACTACACTCTGCGTCGAGGCGCCATGGCTTTGAACACTGTCTCTGAGCATCTGCGCTTTGTCTGTATTTTGTGCATGCATTAGCAGGATGTGCCCTAGGTATCAGAAAGGCCTAGCAGAGGTTATTTTTTGCGTCTGAGAAAACTCAGATTTTTCATGGAAATTAATGGTAACTGCTTCTTCATTTTATGTCATTTCAGCTTATGAAATGTTTCCTAGGAACACTCTACTTTGAAATAACAGGGAAACCTGTACTTTAGTTTCTCCGTAACTACAAAGAGAGCATCTAGTACATAAGATGGATACAGAAATATTTGCTCTATTAATAAATAATGGGGCAGGTAGGAAGATCTGGAAGGATACGATCTTTTTATTAACTACAAGGTAGATTTCATTATGTCTTTTACCTCAGACATAATTAAATTTCTCCCATCTCTGGATCTATAGCTCGCTGTATTTGTGTTCTGTGTTGGATCATCATCAAACTTTGTGATGTGGTTATATTCTCCTTCGACTAGATTGACATCTTCCTGGTTGTGTTGACTTCATCTTTTGAGTCTCACTATCAGCTCAGTGTATACCACTAGCTAGATTCTCAAAACCTGCATTCAATTCAATTCGATTCCTCATCACATTTTGTTGTTGACCAATTTCACTTTCAGGAAAGGATGGAGTTCCAGTCTGAATTTTACCACTAACCACTTCCATGACCATAGGTATGTCTTATAATCTCTTTAGGTTTCCCTCTTTGAAAGGAAAGTGGAGATTACCAGGGGTCCTTCCAGCCTTGAAATTGTAAGCACTAAAGTGATGAGAGTTCTTAGAGCCATAGCATCCAAGGAGGACATTTTTTTTCCATCCCCATAATATCAATCTGTCTTGCTGAAGCTCAGAATAACTTTTCAATGTGTATATATATATTTTTTAATTTTTTTAATGTTTATTTATTTTTGAGACAGAGAGAGACAGAGCATGAATGGGGGAGGGGCAGAGAGAGAGGGAGACACAGAATCGGAAGCAGGCTCCAGGCTCTGAGCCATCAGCCCAGAGCCTGACGCGGGGCTCGAACTAACAAACCGTGAGATTGTGACCTGAGCTGAAGTCGGACGCTCAACTGACTGAGCCACCCAGGCGCCCCTCAATGTGTATATTTTTACATTAGGCCCATTTAGAAGTAAATTGCCCAAATTCACTCACCTGATACTTATAGATCCAGGATGTGAAATCAGGTTTGTCTGGGTCCATGGGGCATCCTCTTTTGATCAAATTCTGCCTGTAGAATAGATAGACAAGAAGAGCTGGCTGGGTCATACCAGAGATACTGACAGAGAGCAAGGAGCTGACATAGCCTCTCTTATTTTTGCTAAACATGAAAGATTTGCATTCAGGATTAAATAAATTTTATTCTCCAGATTTCATCCCCATTCCTATATTGGAGCATTACCCTGCAATTTGTATTATCTGCACTAAGAGTTTGAAAGGGGAGACTCTCCATTTGAATTTTTTAAAGTGTTTATTTATTTTTAAGAGGGAGACAGAGCACGATGAGCAGGAGAAGGGAGGAGAGAGAGGGAGACACAGAATCCAAAGCAGGCCCCAGGATCAGAGCCTGATGCAGGGCTCAACTCATGAATGGTGAGATCATGACCTGAGCTGAAGTCAGATGCTTAACCAACTCAGGTGCCACTCAGGTGCCCCTGAGACTCTCCACTGTAAAGGCATTGTTGAACTGGTACCACTAGGTTCTTCAATTTGTTATGCAATACAGGGAAAGACTTGTCCTCAGAAACCAATTTTTTCCTTTTTTTTTTTCATTTTAATTCCAGTTAGTTAACCTACAGTGTTATATTTGTTTCAGGTATATAATATAGTGATTCAACACTACTGTATATCACTCTGTGCTCATCATGACAAGTGCACTCCTTAATCTCCCTCACCTACTTCACCTATCTTCCCATCCACCTTCCCTCTGGTAACCACCAAATTGTTCTATATAATTAGGAATCTGTTTGGGGGCACCTGGATGGCTCAGTCAGTTAAGCATCTGACTCGATTTTGGCTCAGGTCATGATCTTGCAGTGTGTAGGATCGAGCCCCATGTCAGACTCCGCACTGACAATGTGGAGCCTGCTTGGGATGCTTTCTCTCCATCTCTCTCTCTCTTTGCCCCTCCCCTACTAATGCTCTGTCTCTCTCAAAATAAATAAATAAACTTAAAAAGAATTTTTTAAAGAATCTGTTTCTTGTTTTATCTTATTTTCTTCTCTTTGCACATTTGTGTTCTTAAAATTCCACATATGATTGAAATCATATGGTATTTGTCTTTCTCTGACATATTTTGCTTAGCATTATTCTAACTCCATCAGTGTTGTTGCAGATGGCAACATTTCACTTTTTTATGGCTGAATAGTATTCCATTATATATCAACATCTTCCTTATCCATTCATCAGTTGATGGACACTTGGGCTGCAGAGCCCGACACGGGGCTTGAACTCACGGTCCGTGAGATCGTGACCTGAGCTGAAGTTGGACGCTTAGCCGACTGAGCCACCCAGACACCCCTCTTACTATTTTAAGTACAAGATTCCTTTTAGAATCACAAAAAAAAAAGTCTCTCTTGACCTCACCCCACCAAATAGTGTGTTTTTAGTATTCCTTTGATAGAGAAAACATAGCACCATGATAAAAATAAAACAAAACACCCAAGAAGTTATCAAGGCTTCATACCACTCTTAAATAAATGTCTATTTTACTGGTCACATCAGCACCAAGATAAATAAATAGTAAAATGTGTAAGACATACTAAGAACAGACTACAGTCAGTGCTCGTAGACTACACAGGTTCGATATCCCCCTAAGTTACATTCCCAACTAGTTTACAAACTGCCAATAATATAAATTCCACACAGAACATGTAGTGAACACTTAGTAATTGACAGGCAAGAGCAAAGATGACAGCTGACTCAGTTCAAAGGTTCCTTAGTGCCCTAAAGTCTTTAGCAAACTGACTTTGCTGCATCCTAATCTACATAAAATGTCTGAAACCTGAGAACAACCTAGGAAAGGAGATCTTCTATCCACATTGTACAGATGTAAAACTAAGACTCAGATAAGTTGAAGGATTTAGCCAGTCTGAATTAAGTCATCACAACTGCACATAATCATAAACTGAATCATAATCATAATCATATAAAACCCAGAGACGATTTCCCTTACCCCCCCCCCGCCCCCACGATTTATGTAGTAAAAGACAGATACCTGATATGTTACGTAGTGTTGGTTGTGCTGAGTATCTTCCACTTGTCCCTCCAGAGTTGCTCCATCCTTTCTCCCTTCACTTTGTGTCCTGGCTCCCTTGCCCTCCTCTTGTTATGGAAGTGTCCAAAGGAAGACGCAGAGGTTAGAAGGGAGAGGTCTCAGGGTGTTTCTTCCCCAGGCTCCTGCACCCCCACAGAACTCCTCTCCTAAATCCCACAGCTCCTGCCACATGGCCTTCTCTATACCACAGTCTCCTCAGATTCCAGGAACTGCTCCTTCCTCTTCCCCTTTAGGCTTAGCCCGAGGCACCAAACCATCTTGCTTTTCTTGAATCCTGTCCACACTTCTGTAATTAGTGTCAATTGGAGTGTGACATCTGCTTCCTATCAGAACCCTGCCCAATACATTGATCTAGGATATAACAGAGGATGCAACGGATTTAACTAGAGTAGAACATGATTCATATGTTCTCTTAATTATTAGACACAAATGAAAACTAAATTATGTGGCCTATTTTCCCACATCTTACCCACCCCTCTATTGAAACCTCACTCTAAAAGCAGCCCGGAAGCATTTAACATTCTGTGACCTGAGTCACTGAGGAATCAAATAAAATCTTCCTCTGTCAAGTAAACCCTTTAGGCTGGTTCCCCATCCCAAAAGTATAATTGACAACACAAGATTGCATTTGTTCAGCCCTGAGAGCATTAGTTAAAGTCTTTAAAATTCTTTTAAATACTAAATTCATTTTTCTCAATGGTGTTTTTTTTTTTTATAGATTGATCCATTTTCTAGAATTAAAAAAATATATAGTAATAAAATAACCAGCCACATAAGGATAGCTACCCTTTGGGATTCATTGATTTTAAAATGTACATAATAATAAAAAAGCTTCCTTGATATTAAAACACTATAAAATGAAGTTGCATTTTATTCAACCCAATGTATCTTTGTAAAAGTTTGTTGATGAGTTTGACATACTTATGGTCTATAGAAAATGCTATCAAACCATTCAGATTTGCCAACCCCTGTCATAACTCCAAAGCTACCCAGGAGACCATGACTCACATGTTAGGTAACACTGACTTAGGATTCCAGCAAATTTATAAGCCCGTCCTCCCACCCCCCAAAACAGAAAATGCTTCCAAAGCAGGCCACATGGTTAGCTCTTAACCTAAACACCAGATGAATTATCAGCAATAGTGTCACCTTTAGATCCCAGTAACCAGAACCATTGAGCTTTTCACTGGACATGAACTTACCCACTCAGGGAGGAGTTTAGGATGCCACCATGGGGGAGCTCTCAAGGCACAGGACAGAGTCAGAGTGAGACAAAAAATAGCTGGAGCCTCCATCTGATCTCTTGTTCTGTCCCATAAATGTTAGCCACAGGCCTTCTCAGCAGCTTTTGATTCCATTTCTCTGCTGTTCTACCTATTTCTTATGATTTTTTAAAATCAGGTGTTGAAATGCAATTTGAGATAGGACTTCTGATCTTTACTTCTATATCCTCTACTTTTCTTCTCATGTCATCAAAATTTCCCTGGTACCTACATTTAACTCAGCAGGTTAAACAGTAATATGGAGGGGCACCTGGGTGGCTCAGTCAGTTAAGCATCCGACTTCAGCTCAGGTCATGATCTCGTGGTTTGTGGGTTTAAGCCCCACATCAGGCTTTGTGCTGACAGCTTAGAGCCTGGAGCCTGCTTCGGATTCTGTGTCTCCCTCTCTCTCTGCCCCTCCCTCACTTATGCTCTGTGTCTCTCTATCTCAAAAATAAATAAACATTAAAAAAAACCAACAGTAATATGGAAAATTCTGAAAATTCCAGATTCCAGAAAAATTAGATACTTTTGCATTTGTTACCTAGGATCTGTTACTTAGCCTTAGTGCAACAAACGAGGGAATATTAACATGGGTTATGTGCATATGTGTTTTGTAGAACCAGACTTCATAAAACTGGGAACGAACTATATTTCAACAAACCATTTGTGTAGTCCTAAATACAAGAAGACTGGTATAAAAAGGAATAAGAAAAGACTGGAAAAGCTGAAAGAAAAATGGGAGTCTCTCCTCTGAAAGATGAAAAACTTACTGGGAAGTTCCACTAATTTAGAATCAGAATAATAATTGCTTTAAAGAAGAATAGAGTGCAATGAACATAAATAACACTATTCAAAGTTGACCTTGCACAGCAGATGACATGGGAGCAGAGACTGATATTTAAGATCATAATATTAACAGTTATTTATTACCTCCTAGATGCAATGCATTTTAAATTTTTTTCTATTCTGTAGGCTAACCATGGGAAAGAACACTTATTCTTATCTTTTGACTGTCAAAGAAGAGTCTCAAGAATATAAAGTAACATACCCAACACCAACCAGTTATCAACTGGCTGAGCCACGGGCCTCAAACATAGCATGACGACATGAGAGCTTCCGTGCCTATTCTAGAAGTTGCTCAGCAAGCAGACCAGGTAGAGAGAGCCCCTCCAAGAAATGGCAGTGAGACATGAAAGGTCCCAGCGTGTCCCTAAAGACAGCTAAAGAAAGTACAGTTGATCCTTGAACAGCACTGGCTTATAATGTGTGGATCCAGCTATAAATGAATTTTTTACAATACAGTACATAAATGTATTTTCTCTTCCTTATGATTTCCTTAACATTTTCTTCAGTAAAAGGTGAAAAGATTTATACAATCTGAGGAGACACCAGAGTATTAACATTTCCTTTTATCAAGCTTACTTTATTGTAAGAATATAGTATAAAACACATAACATACAAGCTATGTGCTAATCAAATACTTATGCTATTGGTGAGGTCAACAGCTGGCTACTAGTAGGTAAGTTTTCGTGGAGTTAAAACTTATACCAGATTTTTGACTACACGGGGCAGTCGATGGAGCCCCTAAGGCCCACATTATTCAAGAGTCGACAGTACATAGAACAAGTGGGAAAAGCCAATGAAGAGGAAGAGATTCCATTTGAAGAGAGCAAGAAGAGTAAATGGAGAAGGGCTGCCACAGGAAATGGGCAGAATGCATGCATTTGGAGAAGAAAGATTACTTTTAATTTAGGACAGGAGAGGGGGAAAGAATGGCAGTGGGGTACAGGTGAGCCTAGAGGAAAAGGAAAGAGAAACAGAGAAAACAAACAAGACACATTAAGTACATCAATGATGATAAGTAAGTGCTTTAGAGGAAAACAGAGAGAGAAGAAAAGGAATGGGGGATTACAATGTTTAGAAGAATTTGTGCTTACGGGCCTCCTTTTTCTCTAAGAAATAGAAGGTATATTGACTGTGGTACTGAAACCCTTGGGATGCTGTGAGGGTGAGCTTTGAAATACCAGACGGATGTCAACAAAAGTTGATAAGGGGAAAAAACAAGAGATGGTTGGGCAACGTGGAGATCCAATACAGGAGGACATAAACGTGACTGGGGCAATGAGGGAGCGCATATTCTCCAACCACATGGGACAATCCAAGATTTAGGGTCCAGGCATGGAGGGGAATGGATCCAGGCTCTGGGTTTGGCAGAGCATGTGTAGAACACAGGTAAGCTGGCATGGGAACGTGCACCAAGTGTGCCTCAGCAGAGACAGCACTTTCAGTAAACTCTGTTATTGTTCAAAAATATTCAGCGCCCCTCGCCAGGGGGAGAATTATACCATCTCTAGCCCGCTGACATCCGGTTTAGCCATGTGACTTGCTATCGCCAGATAGCAAGAAATATGAGCAGAAGTGACAGGTGTCTCTTGTGAACAGAAACTTTAGGAGCCATGGTTATGGTTCACCATGTCCTCCTTGCCCTCTGCCATGAGTCTGGCAGTGCTCCGGAGGCAGGCAGCTCCACCAACCCAGAATGAAACATGAGAGGGACCACAGCCCACCCATGATCAATCTGTAGTTTTCTGGTTACAGGGGTCTGAGATTAGGTGGTCATTTGTAACTGCAGTATAACCTAGTCTAACTTGAAGAGTAGAGTTTGAACGCTTTAAATTAGAATGGAAAGAAGTCAAGTTAGAAGTTACTTAATTTATTAAAAGACTAAAAGGGGCTAATGGATTAGAGGCTTGGTTGTAGGCTAAGGAAGTATAGGAATAGAAGAAATAGATGAACAGGGTATGTTTATGGGAAAGGAATGTATAATTTTTTTTAACGTTTATTTATTTTTGAGACAGAGAGAGACAGAGCGTGAACAGGGGAGGGGCAGAGAGAGAGGGAGACACAGAATCTGAAATGGGCTCCAGGCTCTGAGCTGTCAGCACAGAGCCCGACACAGGGCTCGAACTCACAGACTGTGAGATCGTGACCTGAGCTGGAGTCAGACGCTTAACCGACTGAGCCACCCAGGCGCCCCAGGAATGTATAATTTTAAAGTGCTAAATAAAATAGTGAATGTAAGATGACATATCCCAGGTCCCTTAACACAATAAGCATTAAGTAAGCAAAGGTCCTCCCCAAACAGAATTCTCCTGTGCCTTACCAGGCTAAGCCCTATCCAGTCAAGATGTTTATGATGCTAGGAATTAGCAGCCCTGGAATAAAAGACCCCCCAAAAACAGTCATATAACAAGTCCTGAAGCTTGACAAAAACATCCATTCTTCTCCAAACACATCTCCTACTGCATTGCACCCCAGACCACTGGTCTCCTTTTTCTTAAACACAACAGGCAGAGGTGAATAGGGTTTTCAGCTGCTGACAGTTGGACTTGGGACTAGAGACCAGATTTATCCCTTTTTCTTCCTGTGGAAGTTATGCATACTGAGGTTGTCAGAGCACAAAAGCATGGTTTCATTTCTTCATTAAACTAACAATATATATGGAGAATCTACGATATCTGGGGACATGGAGCTTACAGTCACAGGGGAAATCAACAAGATACCTAAGTGCGATACACAGAGAAGGGTAAATAACTGCTACGGAGAAAACTAGAGCAGAAAAGGAAGCACATCATACTGCGCCCCTGTTGTTGCATTATATAGTATCACTCTACGACATTCGTCTTATGTTTGGTTTGCACATTTAGTAAAATATTACAAGCATCTCTCCAGGATGAAGCTGAGCCAGAATTCACATCTCTTAATGAAAGGTACCCAGTAAAGAGTTATCCGATAGTCCCTGAGGCTTGTCAGATATGCTCAATTCTTCCACCACATTCAGCCCTTACTACTCTAAACCATGCCCACCCAATAGGGAAGAGTTTGCTGGATTCCAGCCATGAACACAGAATTGCGGCAGCTGAAGACCCATTACACTCCTACTCCAATTGTGGCCACCGTGAAAGGACCCAACCCGATGCTTCAAAGCAAGGTCTTTAACACCCTAGTGGAGACCAGTGTTTCCCAAAATGATGCAGGTACAAATGGTATTCGCTACTACATCTACAGCCCAGAAAGGTGACAACAAAAATTATTAGCAATTGAAGTTGCTGTTGTGGCTGGGAAGTAGGACCATTAAGAAACTAACACCTAATAACAACTACGCTGAGACTATCCAGACCAATTGTGGCAGATCAAATGACAATAGTAGTTGCTGTTCATGAGGACCTTGTAGGCCACCTTTTCCAAGTAACTTATTTTTACCTACTGCTAAGTATCCAGGCAGACACTGTGGCTTGGATGCTGGACTACCAGGGAGGCCCCACTCTCAGGAAATGCTCCAGACTGAGCCTATCTCAGCCATCAGGCCCCAGCACAGGCAGAAAAATGCACCTTCCCATGGCATCTGGCCACGATCTAAGACATCTGGTGGGAACACATAGGTTTCCACTTATGTGGAAAGGGGATAATTGGGGCAAGAAAATAACACCCTAAAATATAGGCTTACCTATGAGGTCACCTCTGTCCATTTGTGTCTCTGAACACAGTATGCAAAAGACTTGGTGTAGTGGGTTGAATGGTGGCACCCTAAATATCTCCTTAAATCCCAGAACCTGTGAATGTGACCTTATCTGGGAAAAGGGCCTTTGCAGATGTACATAAGTTAAGGATCTTGACACATGATCATCCTAGATTATCCATGTGGGCCTTAAATCCAATGACAAGCCTTCTTATAAAAGACACAGAGGGGAAAAACAGAGGACAAGGCCATGTGAAGATGGAGACTGAGATGGCAGTTATACAGCTACAAACCAAGGAACACCCGGAGCCACTAGAAGATGGAAGAGGCAAGAAAGGATTCTCCCCTAGAGACTTGGAGGCAGTTCGGTCCTGCCAACATGCTGACATCAGATTTCTGGTCTCCAGAACTACGAGAGAATAAATTTCTGTTATTTTAAGGCATCCAGTATATGGTAATACATTATATCAGCCCTTAGGAAATTAATACACTCGGTAACTTTAACTTGACCCTACTCTTGATGTCTGCCTCCAAGGTAAGGAGAAGCCAGGCAGCAGGACCATTCCCAATCCTAAATTCCTCTGTAATTAACATGGTCTCTACTTCAGGTGTGCTCCCTAACACATTCAAAGTAAGGTATCTCCCTGCACCTACCCCCACTCACCCTACAACTACCCAAATTTGGAGCAAAGTACCTGATCATGAAAGAGGGTCTCCTTCTTCATGGCCTATTTAACCAATTAATCTCCAATCTTCCATTCTAACACATGCTCCAACTTGGCAAGACACCATTCAAAACTGTTCATGCAACTGTTCTCCCACCCTCCCTCCCACCTGTGCCCAGACACATGCAGGGGATTCAGCAGGTGCCCTTCTGATGCACCCCCTCCAGACACCATGATTCTTCCACTTGCTCAGCCTCCAGAGATATGTCATACAGCAAATTGCTATTTAGGGAAATAGCCATTTCCCTAAAAATGATCATTTCTCCCTCTACCTTCTCAATGCTCCACTCCTTTTGACACAGTCCAGTCCAGAGCTAAGCACAATGCCTGGCACATAGACAGCACTCAATAAATACTTGCTGATTGAATGATTAAGATGGCTTTGGAACATCCAGGAAGATATTCTAGAGACTAACCACTGCATGAAAGAATGTTTTAAAGACTTTCCCACTGGCATTGCTGTCATTGGCCTCCTTGATACACTTGACAACTCTCTTTAGCTTGACCTTACCCTTGAAGGCTGTCACCTAGTGATGGTGAAAGCCTGTTATAGCCTCTTCCCATTGGTCACACAGGTACATGTTGTAACTTGCTTCTAGTGAATCCTTTCTGCCAAAGAGAGAGGAGTCCATGAGGTGAACAAGCAAAGATTCAAGCACAGCCTCTACCTTATACTTAGTCTTCTGCCCCATTTCTTCTTCCTCCATTTTGGCTGCCCTGCTTACATATCTTAGGTTCAGAAATTCAGAACTGTTTTTATTGAATGTTTGAACCAGCTTCTCCACCTAATGTTGCTTTCACAAGCTCTCATGCTGTGCTGTGGAAGAGAGCATCTGGATAATGCAATCCTACAGAAACAATATAGAATTCCAGCTACAACACCTTCAAGCTGTGTGATCTTGAGCGAATTCTTTCTTTCACCTGCCAAATGGGAAAAAAGTATGAACTTTGCAGGTTCATTAGGAGGTTTAGAAATATTGAGAGGATTAGGGAACCGGCAAAGTAGCTGGAACACAATAAAATTTCAAAATATGTCAGCCATTGTTACTATTGGATCTACCTTGGTATTCATATTGTAGATCACAGAAAAGAAGAGTGGCAGAGCCCTGGGCAGCCTTGCCCACTCTTCCAGCCGTGAAGAGATGAACAGGACACTTCAACTATCCCCAGATATTTCTATAATTCTACCTCACTAGACTGGGAGTGGAAATAACTGAAATCATGAGACAAGTTTGAAAAAAACTAGTTTGAACATAGTTTAAAAAAATAACTTTCTCAGCCTTTAATTGTATCTGTTAGAAATGTAACTTTCTAGTTTTACATATCAGATGTTATTCAAAATGCTTTGTAAATTACATCAGTTGCACAACATTGTGAAAGTGCTAAGCAGCACTGAACTGTACACTTTAAAACGGTGAATTTTATGTGAATTTAACCCAAAAATTAATTTTTTAAAAAGATGCCGGGGCACCTGGGTGGCTCAGTCGGTTGAACGTCCGACTTCGGCTCAGGTCATGATCTCACGTTTGTGAGTTCCGGCCCCGCATCAGGCTCTGTGCTGACAGCTCAGAGCGAGGAGCCTGCTTCCGATTCTGTGTCTCCCTCTACCCCTCCCCCACCCATGCTCTGTCTCTCTCTGCCTCTCAAAAATAAACTAATTAAAAAAATAAATAAAAAGAGGCAGAAACTGCTGTTGTCTTCAACATCAGAATGTTGACCTGGAGATTACTTTAACCAACACAGATTCCAATTTTGTAGGTCAAGGTGGGCATCAACACCTTTTAAAAACCCCGATAGTGATTCAGATGATCCAGAGTTGAGAAGCATTTTAGCCATATTAAAATATCTCAGAGTAGACAAAGGAGATGAATACAGTAGAAATTGCACTTTTTTTAAAAAAGACAATTATCTGGATAACATGGTATTCTTTCTATAATTTGCATTACTGGGGTTCCAATAAAGTTCGAACAACGCATTTACCCACGTAAATCACACTGTCCTGTGGATTTTCATTCATTTCAATTTTAGGAAGAAACATCTGCTTGAGGTCTTGGAGCAAATAAAAGGTAGGAGCAAACTTGGGAGCCATGAGGGGAAGAAAAATAATCCCCATGGCACCTCTTGGATTCTCTTCATCCAGTTCCATTCAAAAGCATCCCAAAGCACAGTCCAATGTCCCGTTGTGTCTTGATGGGAGGTGGGCAGTGGGGACGTGTGTTTCTTCAGTTCATCAGAGTGCTGTGAGATCTGGAGAAGAGAGGGGTACAGAGGCAGCAAGGGTACTGCAGGCAGCACTCAGCTCCCTCAACCTTCCTTTCACCTTCCCCCAAGCCATTCCCTGCCCACCTCCATGTTTGTGTGTCTGGCAAATGAATGCAGACTGGACATTTCTTATTTATTTATTTATTTAACATTTATTTATTTTTGAGACAGAGCGAGAGCATGAACAGGGGAGGGTCAGAGAGAGGGAGACACAGAATCTGAAGCAGGTTCCAGGCTCTGAGCTGTCAGCACAGAGCCCAACGCGGGGCTCGAACCCACAGACCGCGAGATCATGACCTGAGCCGAAGTCAGACGCTTAACCGACTGAGCCACCCAGGCGCCCCCAGACTGGACATTTCTGAAAGTGCTTGCTGCTACCAGGAAGATTCCACCTTGGACAAGAGGCTGAGACAAAGGGGAGTGGGTAGCAGGAAGGGACGGTAAAGGGAGGAAACTATTGAAGCTACATCTGTGAGACAGACAGAAAAAAATAACTCTAGATTTAAAAAACAAAAACAAAAAAGTGACTGGCTTCTTTATTTCTCAGATTGGGGGAAGGAACTTCATCCCTGCTATTAAGAGGTTGCCCAATTTGCTGTTATGAAAAGAAGGTGCTTCTGTATTTGTTTGCATTTCTTTTAGGGACATGATTACTACTTGGTATTACTATCCTCTTCCACCATTTTATTTCTCCTTCATCCTTTAATTGTAAACTTTCTGACTTTTCAGATCAACTCAAATAGTACCTGGCAGACTTGTTATTGCATGAATACTTATTGAATTATGAAACGGTGAGTTGGAGTGGAATAAATGAGAAGACTAGAATGTTCTCTTTTCAATGTAACAGGTTTGAAGCGTTCCTTGTGGTACATAGGAAAATGAATCCTCATACATTATGTTCTTACATTTCATGTAAGAGAAATGTTTCCCACTTTTCTCAGAGCTGATGTCATGTCCCAGCCTTATGACAATGATAATTGAGTTGGGGCAGGAGTCTGGTACCAACCAAGTTGTGATGTCTGTTCCCAGATATACAAATAGTTTATGATGTGTCTCTTGCTAATTCATATAATCTTCTTGGGTTTCCACATTTGTAAAAAATGGGGCTGAAATACATAAATTTCCTGGTCCCTTCTAGTAAATGGATGTGACATAATGTCAGAAGAGAAATTAACACTTAATGATCTTTGGTCATTAATGATCTTTGGTCCCAAGCATCCTCGCATTGACATTGCAGATAGGATTTTCCTCCATTTAAAGATAATTGAGAATCAGAGATAAGATAGGCCTTGCTCATGATCACACAGTTATCCAGGAATATATCCAGGGTTTGAACCCAAGTGGATCCGAACCCAGATTCTATTCCCTGCCACTCCACATGACTTCTTACCTGGGAGACTGAACGATATGAGTATAATCATTTTTATTTCGGGACACAAAAAGTCCACGTCATGCTACATTAAAACAGAGTATATTAGGCACCTGGGTGGCTCAGGCAGTTAAGCATCGAGCTCTTGATTTCAGCTCAGATCGTGACCTCATGGTTTGGGAGTTCAAGCCCAGCATGGAGCTCTGTGCTGACAGGGCAGAGTGTGCTTGGGATTCTCTGTCTCCTTCCTTCTCTCTGCCCCTCCCCCACTTTCTCTCTCAAAAAATATTTTTTTAAAAAGAAAGAAAATACAGTATATAATTAAGTATAATTTTTTCCAGTCTTCACTGGAATTTTTTAAATTGGAAGCTTACAAAGGAGCAGATACATTTTATTATTATTTTAAATGAGCTATTAAGAACATAGAATTCATCCCACTCCTGTTTCAAAATGATCCTGGTGTTAGTATCCTCTTCCCCTCTCCATCCTTATGTATGCACCTCCACTCTGTCACTCATGTTACTCAAATTTATTATATAAATTTTTTTTTAACATTTATTTATTTTTGAGACAGAGAGAGACACAGCATGAACGGGGGAGGAGCAGAGAGAGAGGGAGACACAGAATCGGAAGCAGGCTCCAGGCTCTGAGCCATCAGCCCAGAGCCCAACGCGGAGCTCGAACTCACGGACTCACAGACCGTGAGATCGTGACCTGGGCTGAAGTCGGACGCTTAACCGACTGAGCCACCCAGGCGTCCTCAAATTTATTATATAAAATTAATGTCCCCTAGGTGCAGGGTCTACAGCCAGAGAATAACCAGAGAATATTAGTTAAAACCAGAGCTTTTACATGAAAATAACCTAGTTGGCATGTAGTTATGAATGTCTTTTTTTCATGTGAAAAAACTGAGCAGACTCATGTGACAATAGCTGTACATTTAATTTCCCCACCGATTGAGAAGAGTGATTAGCCACTTAACTGTAGTAAAAGTTCTGAAACCTATTTTATTTTCTTCAGCATAACAGCATCTACACATATCTTAAAATACAATTCTTCCCATATGTTCATGTTGTCTCTGATAGGCAAGGCAGGCAAGGCCAGAGTGATAAGGAGAATGGAAAGGACAGTGGAGGTGATGAGGGCTACAAGTTTTTTAAGTGGAACAGAATGATCAGATGGATTTTTTCAAAAGCTAACCTTGCCAGCTGTAATGAGAACCAACTACAGTGGGAGCCCAGCAGCAGGAAGGAGAGGTCGACAGCACTGGGGTACAGAGACACCCCTACAGTTACCTGGAGATGAGAACAAGGGACATGGACAGGAGGGTGAGAGAAGGGCAAATCCAGAACATTGCAGACTGGGGGGATGGGCTGAAGGAGAGACCATGATAAGAAATAAGGAATATCAGAGGATATTAAAATAGAGACATTTGGGAAGTAGGGTAGGGGTTGAAATGAGGGGCACAGAATACTGAGTTTAGTTTAACATCTATTAAGATAGACATGCCTGAGCTACATACATTAGGTATTTGGACAGATGTATCAATGTCAAACTAAGGAGATCTCAGAGTTTTAAAAGACAATAAAACACCGTAGTTATAACATCAGCTTTAGAGGGGTGCCTGGATGGCTCAGTTGGTTAAGCATATGACTTCGGCCCAGGTCATGATCTCATGGTTCATGAGTTCAGGCCCTGCATCGGACTCTGTGCTGACAGCTCGGAGCCTGGAGCCTGCTTTGGATTTTGTGTCTCCCTCTCTCTCTGCCCCTCCCCACCTCTCAAAAATAAAAAAAATAAAAAAATCAGCTTTAGAGTCAAATAGACAATGGATTCATTAAAAGCTCTGCCATGACTAATTCTGTGGGATTGGACAAGATTTGGAGACTTTCTGAGCATTAACTTCCTCATTTGAAAATGATTACTCATTTTCAAATGATTTGGAAAATACTCAAATGATTACTTGATGTGGACTTAATGAGACAAGGCAGATACATCAATGAGCAAAGTGCCTGGCGTATAGTAGTAATTGTTCCATAAATGTTATATGCTATTATGACTACATAGGTTGTTGAACCATGAATAAAGGTAGGAATTGAAGTCAGAGGTTTGGAGCTGATAACCCTGGAAGTATAGGAGGGAAGATCATTAAAGGCAGGGCCTTGGGGATGCCAACTCTTGAGGGTCAGGCATAGCAGGGGCAGGCAAAAACAGACTGAGAAGACGTAGAAGCAGAAAGGATAATCAGGAGAGTGCTGTGGCCTGGAACAGTGGGAGTGGGCAACAGGAGAATGAATCAGAATCATTGTATTAAGCACTTACGGATCAGAAAATTAACCATTACATCTGTTAATGAGGATATCTTTGTTCTGACCTGAACAAAGGGTACTTTGATGAGAGAACAAGCAGAAGCAGTACATAGAGATAGCATTCAGCTTTCCTACAAGTTTGAAAGCTTAATTATTAGAAATATATAATTCCAAGATAGAGAATATAATCTAGTTTAAAAACAGGAAGGGGTTAATAGTATTAACACAGCTGAAATGGATCTCTTCAGGATCTTTCCCCTCAGCTTGTGATCTTTGTTGTTTCTCTCATCTTAGCAAAAACCACCACCAACAACAACACATTCTTTTTTTTTTTTTAATTAAAAAAAATTTTTTTTTAACGTTTATTTATTTTTGAGACAGAGAGAGACAGAGCATGAACGGGGGAGGGTCAGAGAGAGGGAGACACAGAATCTGAAACAGGCTCCAGGCTCTGAGCTGTCAGCACAGAGCCCGATGCGGGGCTCGAACTCACGGACCGCGAGATCATGACCTGAGCCGAAGTCGGACGCTTAACCGACCGAGCCACCCAGGCGCCCCGCATTCTTGACTCTATGACTGTACCTCTTTCTCTACCTCTTGCTCCATTTCTTTACCTTCGATAGTGAAACTCTTCTAGTAGTCAATCTAAATTCCCCATTTCCAATTTTTTTTCTGGACTCTCCTGAACTCGCCCCTAGAGGATTTTCTCTCCCACCTTCTACCAAAACTACCAGTAACCCCCACATGGCAAAATCCAAAGGTTGTTTCTCAGCTCTCATCTCCGTTGACCTATCAGCAACACTTGATACGGTTAATCAGTCTCCGCTTTAAACACTTGGCTTTTAGGACACAAATTCTCTTGATTTTCCTCTTTTTCTGCTAGCCATTCTATCTGCTTTGCTGGCTCCTTACTATAATGTTAATATTGGAAAGCCCTACAGCTCAGTCCTGGACTCTCTTATTATTATTGTTATTATTATTATTATCATTATTATTTTAAATTTACACTCACCACTCAATCTAATCTAGTATCATGACCTAAAAAAATTGACATGATCCACAACTTTATTTTTTTTTAATTTTTTTTTTAACGTTTATTTATTTTTGAGACAGAGAGAGACAGAGTATGAACGGGGGAGGGGCAGAGAGAGAGGGAGACACAGAACTGGAAGCAGGCTCCAGGCTCTAAGCCATCAGCCCAGAGCCCAACGCAGGGCTCGAACTCACGGTCCGTGAGATCGTGACCTGAGCTGAAGTCGGACGCTCAACCGACTGAGCCACCCGGGCGCCCCAACAACTTTAAATCTTAACCTTGGATTGCTCCAGCAATTCCAGAATACTATATCAATCTTCACTTCAACATATCTACTTGAAGTTATTTTAAAAACTAAAATTTTTGAAATTCCCATCAACTAAATAAATGCTTATTAAAATTTCCAACTCTGTGGAGCTCTTTGCTAACATCAAAAAATTAAACCATTCACATGAGAGTAGTTGTAATTGGGTACCACTGATAACAAAATTTATAATGCAACCACCTACTGTTCACTTGGTCCCACTTTAAATTTATATTTTACATTTACTTGAAAATTATTTTTATAGATTTATCAGTTACATTATTTTCAATGTACAGACAATGAGGCAGCAACATCCAGGTTCACCAATTCCTTGCTATATAATCCCCCAAACTATCCAGGCTCCATGCTCCACAAATTGAAAAACGCAACTGGAGGAGTGCCTGGGTGGCTCAGTTGGTTAGGTGTCCCACTTCAGCTCAGGTAATTATCTCACAGTCTGCAGGTTCAAGCCCCACATAGGGTTCTGTACTGTCATAACAGCTCAGAGCCTGGAGTCTGCTTTGCATCCTCTTTTTCTCCTCTCTCTCTGCCCCTCCACAGCTTGTGCACTCTCTTTCTCTCTCTCTCTCAAAAAATAAATAAGAATTTAAAAATTAAAAAAAAAACACACAACTGGCTTACTAATGAATTTATTTGCATACAAAAATGATTATGCCTTCAAGGTAGAGCCCACGATTTAACTTTTGCATAGGTTAACACTCAGACTCCTCATTTCTGTTCAATATATTACTTCCCAAGCAAAAATTCAGAATGGCAAAGACATGAACCCTCATGTTAAGCCCTCCAGCTATCAGTCTTCCCTCATGTTTCCTAAAGGGACTGCATGCATCTCTTCACATCCTAAACAAGTTCAAAAGGTTGAACTGCAGAAAGTAAAATTTGAGGATACTCAATACACCGTAAAATTGTCATGATGTTTTGCTTTGTGATATTTTGACCAGCTATTAAACCTCATTTCTCTTTGTGCAAAAAAAAAAAAAAAAACAAAAAAACAAAAAACAAAACAAAACTATTAACATGGTCCCCAAAAGACACTTCTTAGAAAAAATAATATGGCAGTACAACATAGGATGCAACTGAAGTATAAGAAACTAAAAGCAAGAAGTATTTTTTTTTAAAACTCTAAAACCAACGAGACTAGTTAGGAGGTGAAAAAGGATAGAATTAATGGTAGAGATATACAGACATCTCTGAGGTAAATTCTGTAGGACTTGGAGACAAACGGATAAGGAGAAAGAGTAAGCAGGATTCTAGAACGACTTCCAAATATCCATTTGTGTGTTAATGGTGATAGATTAACAATATGAGAAATAAAGTAAGGGGAAATTTGAAAGAATGTAGGTTCAGGTTTGTTCAAGTTAAAGTTTCTGGGAGGCATCTAGGTAATAATCCATTAAGTGGCAATTTGAACATAAGGATTGAGCTCTCACTACCTGGTATGCATCCATAGCATGCATCAAAACCATTTGCCAAGATTTTTTTTTCAGTAAGAAAAAGGAGGAACAGAAGCATCTATCTATATCTATATCTATATCTATATCTA
This sequence comes from Neofelis nebulosa, assembly GCF_028018385.1. NCBI lineage: Eukaryota > Metazoa > Chordata > Mammalia > Carnivora > Felidae > Neofelis > Neofelis nebulosa. The sequence continues at coordinate 68,986,923 of NC_080785.1, read as the reverse complement.
TATCTATATCTAATCTATATCTATCTATTAATGTTCATTTATTTTTGAGAGAGAAAGAGAGAGAGAGAGAGAGACACACAGACTGCACGAGCAGGAGAGGGGCAAAGAGAGGGGGAGAGATACAGAATCTCAAACAGGCTCCAGGCTCTGAGCTGTCAGCACAGAATCCTACACAGGGCTCGAACTCTGAATGGCAAGATCATGACCTGAGTGGAAGTCAGACGCTTAACCGACTCAGCCACCCAGGCTCCCCAAAGCATCTATATTTAAAATAATTTTCATTCATGTCTCTCTAGTGCCCCAGAGGTATGAAACACTGGTTTCAGGTTCAAGTCAGACATTGAGATTCACAATATACTGGGCACCATATGTTAAGTTTAAAACAATGGTATTACAGTGAGATCTGGGATCTTGTCCCAGATGTGATTTGAACAAGGTATGCAACTTTTTCATCCTCATGCCAAACAGGAATACTGATTTTAAGATTGTTATAAGAATTAAATGAGGTCAAATATATTGAGATAAACACAGTTACCAGCATATAATAATGCCCCCCCATGGTATATTTGGAAAATCATAGGAATATTTGGAGAATGGAATCGATCATCCTGAAAAAGCAGAAGAGGTAGGAATTAAAGGCCAGGCCTTGCAAATGCCAACATTTTAGGAATAACAAGAGAATGATTTAAGCAAATACACTATAAAAGTATAGACAAAGAAAAACTGAGAGCTTTCCCCCTAAGGTCAGGAACATGACAAGGATGTCCACTGTCACCACTGTTATTCAACACAATGTTGGAAGTCCACACACAATGTTGTATGTCAGCAGTCAGACAACACATATAAATAAAAGGCATCCACATCAGCAAGGAGGAAGTCAAACTTTCACTCTTCACAGATGACATGATACACTATGTGGAAAACCCAAAAGACTCCACCAAAAAACTGCTAGAACTGATCCATGAATTCAGCAGGGTCGCAGGATATAAAATCAATGTACAGAAATTGGTTGCATTTACATAAACCAATAATGAAGCAGCAGAAAGAGAAATCAAGCAATCAATCCCATTTATAACTGCACCAAAACCCATAAAATATCTAGGAATAAGCCTAACCCAAGAGGTGAAAAATCTATACATTGAAAACTATAGAAAACTTAGGAAAGAAATTAAAGAAGACACCAAAAAATGGAAAAGATTCCATGCTCCTGCATAGGAAGAACAAATATCGTTAAAATGTCGATACTACCCAAAGCAATCTATATACTCAATACAACCCCTATCAAAATAACACAAGCATTCCTCACAGAGCTAGAACAAACAATCCTAAAATTTGTATGGAATCAGAAAAGACCTCGAATAGCCAAAGCGATCCTGAAAAAGAAAACCAAAGCTGTAGACATCACAATTCTGGACTTCAAGCTATATCACAAAGCTATAATTATCAAGACAGTATGGTACTGGCACAAAAACAGACACATAGATCAGTGGAACAGAATAGAGAACCCAAAAATGGACCCACAAATGTAAACTAATCTTTGACAAAGCAGGAAAGAATATCCAATGGAAAAAATTCAAAAAAGTAAAAAAATTATATAGTTTAAATGGTTAAACTTTATGGTATATAAATTATTTTTCAATAAATAATGCTTTTACCAACCAACAAACAAACAAACAAACAAAAACCATGGAGTTGTAGTACTGGAGATTATGTGAAAATACAGCTTCCTTGTCATTGCTCCTGCAATGGTCATATTCCTTCCCTACCCTTCTCCCCTGAAGTTGCAAAAACAAATAGCTTCTTTATCCTAGAGGGCAGAAAGAATATATCCTGTGGCATCTCCATGAAACTGAGTGAAGACCTCAAGGAAACATCTATGCTCCTCAGGGAGACTTAGGACAAGTAATATCAGGACTTGGGCATGTACTTGGTACACCACCAAGCCAATACCCCTGTGGAAGGACCCTCCCACTCTGCTTCTAATCACATCCCTCTCCCTCAAGTGTCTCTGAAAGTGATAGTCAATATCTATACTCCCTAGATAGATTCATAAACATATAGATATACATGTCTGGATGACAAGCTACAAAGTGGGGAAGTTGATTATGAAGAAAAAAAACCATGCATAATAAACAGAACTTCTTGACATATATCCTGACAGATAAAATCTCAAGGTTTCCTTAGGCTACTGCTCTGGGGATAAACATTGTGATTCTTTTATAGAGTGAGTACGTTTTCCTTTCCTAGACAAATACTGTAAATTATTTTTAAATCTTAAATATTTTATTAAATAGCATAACTTCCTTCATTTATAGCGAGTCCCCTTTAAAAAGTCTTCTTCAAGTTTGTCAACTTGGGACTACAAGCTCTGCCCTCTATCAATCCTCCCTCTACCCCATCCCCCCATATCACACAGTCGGTTGTATCACAATGACCTGGATTTCTGCTTAAAGTTGTACATGTTGTGATATGCAAAAGACTTAAGGTAGAAAGGAAAGAAAATAAACCTTAAGTATGTTAGTGGAGGGGAAGAATGTGGAAGGGTAGAAGCTAATATAGTCTCAAATAGCTGGATGATTTGAGGTAGTACATTAGAGGGTGCTCATCACCTAAATCATGTTTTTGTGGAGATTTACATGATTTGTGTAGATACATATATGTAAAATTTTAACGACTTTATGGCATATGGCAAATTTACTAAGTTGTTGCTAGGTATTGAGGAAAGGGAGACGGAAGGGTAGGGACTGGCAGGGCCTCCATCTACCCTAAGTTGCTCTCAGCCTTCCTTCTGCTCCTGCCTGCTTGTCCCGATATTTCACTGCTGTTGGGGACATTACCTCATTTCTTCAAAGGACAGACCAGGTCTCCAAATGAGGTAGGGCCTCCGTTGCAGCTGTCAGGCTAACTACTGAGAAGAAAAAGGGTCTGAGGAAGGAAGCAACAGTTGGCAGGAAGGATGAGGGGAGGGGAGAAAAGCCTGCAGCTGTGTCTTTGAGCCAAACTGTGAGAATGCAAATGAAAATCAGAATAATAAAAATCCAGGGCTGATCTGGATCTTTTTTCCAAATATCTGCCTCAGCCGCTACTTGGAAGTTGCCTGGTGTGTTGCTCTTTGAAACAGGGAACTTCTGCTATTGTTTACATCTCTTTGGAAAGTAATTATAAATTCTTATTTTTATTCAACTTGCAGTCTTATTCCCCACACCCCTTAACTGTAAATTGTTTGACTCATTTCTTTTTCCACAGATGATGTCAAACACAATACCTGAAAAGAGACACTTTGTTCCAGACATATTTGCTGAATTGACGATGGGTGAAATCAGTTGGAATTACTCTTCCGCAGGTTTCCCAAAGCTGTCTTTTTAATCCCCAGGCAAGTCCCTTCCTCTGTGTTCCCAAGCTCTTCTCACTTCCATCATAGCTGTCATTCCATAATAAATAGTATTAAGTATTCAGTTGTGTTGATGTCTAATACCTCGATTGCACCCTAGACTGAAAGAATTCTGAAATTCTGAATTTAAAGCTCTGGGTGAGGTCCAGTCATGAATAAGTTTTAAGACTTCTCCCAGGTGAAATACAAATCAAAGACACACTGAGATACCACTGGCCAGAGTGGCTAAAATGAACAACTCAAGAAACAGATGTTGGCAAGAATGTGGAGAAACGGGAACCCTCTTGCACTGTTGGTAGGAATGAAAACTGGTGCAGCTGTTCTGGAAAACAGTGTGGAGGTTCCTTAAAAAAATAAAAATAGAACTACCCTACGACCCAGCAATAGCACTACTAGGAATTTACCCAAGGGATACAGGAGGAGTGCTAATGCATACGGGCACATGTACCCCAATGTTTATAGCAGCACTTTCAACAGTAGCCAAATTATGGAAAGATCCCAAATGTCCATCAACTGATAAATGAATAAAGAAGATGTGGTTTTTAAATACAATGGAATACTAGTTGTCAATGACAAAGAATGAAATCCTGCCATCTGCAGCAATGTGGATGGAACTGGAAGGTATTATGCTGAGTGAAATAAGTCAGAGAAGGACAGATATATATTTTCACTCAGATGTGGATCTTATGAAACTTAACAGAAGTCCATGGGGGAAGGAAAGGGGAAAAAATAGTTACAGAGAAGGAGGGAGGCAAACCACAAGAGACTCTTAAATACAGAGAACAAGCTGAGGGTGGATGGGAGGGAGAGGGAGAGGGAAAATGGGTGATGGGCATTGAGGAGGGCACTTGTTAGGATGAGCACTGGGTGTTGTATATAGGCTAATTTGGCAATAAATTATATTTAAAAAAAAGACTTCTCCCAGGTGATTCTAGCATGCAGGCAGTGTTATGAATTTCTAGGAGCCATTTCAGATAGAGGAAATATTTGTATCCATCACTGTACCCAGCAGCAACAGCTGAGTGCCTAGGATTAAGAAGATCCTCACTTATTTGTTTCATTCAATCCAGTTAATATCTCATTAGCATTTGATGGAAGATCAGTTTGCCATCACTAGGCATGGACAATACTAGGCTAGAAGAAGACTTCTCAGCCTATTCTCAATTATATAGCAATTTCACAAAGTGATCAAGAGATCTCACATGGCCTCTTGGTATTTTCACATTTATGAAATATGGGTCTAGGCTAATTAGGGGTTAAATTTCCTCCAGCCTTAGAGTTTTAAGTACTAAATGGATGTGAACTATTTGGGTACATAGTACCATAGAAAGAGAAATCAAGATTTGTTACTCTTTTCAAGTTCAACTCTATCTTATTTAAACTCCCAATAACAAAGTAGACTTTTTTCCTATATTGAAGATAAGGAAACTAAAGTGTAGTATTTGGTGACTTTGTATTTAAGTTTTAACCCAAAAATGTCCAACTCCAGAGCCCAATCTCTCTCTGACCATACAGGGCCTTTGTACCAGGGAAATGACCTAAATAAGCTCTTTGCTCTGGAGATGCTGTCAAATCAACAGGTGGCTACACTGGGATAGAAAACAATGTCCATCAATCCCCTGCTTTCAATATAGGACACAACTGAAGACGAAACAACATTCATATAGTATTATAACTAAATATCATTTTTTCCCTTTTTATTTCATTCCCATTTCTATATTGAAGCTTACCATAAGGGATGGATACATTTTAAATTTTCTTTATAATAAGCTATTAAGAATGAAAATTAAATTCTTCCCTACTTTGTTAAGATCTTAGGGCTTATAACCCCATGCACACCTAGGTTCACACCCCAAAAAATTATTCCATTATTCAGCCCAGGAATGACTTTCACTACAAGGTCCACAACCTTGGAACTACAATAGCTAATCATGTTCATTAAAAATTTTAAGCTCAAAAATCCCAAAGAAAGGTTTTATGAAATGATGATCAATCAAAAAGAAGAACCAATCAGCAGATATCAGCCTTTTTCACTTCTGAGACACTCTTAAGTATCCTGTATGAAAGTAGTTGTATGTTTGACATTTCATTGATTGAGATATTCACAATGATAAAAATCCACTATATCTTTAGCAATACCTTGAAATTATTTTGTATGTTTTTCCTCATGTGCCTACATTTAAGAAAGCAATCATTCACATACATGTGAGATAAATCTGATCAGAAAATACAGGTGTGGTCAATTGTGAAGGATCTTGGATGAATTCTATGGATATTAGTAGGCAACAAGGACTCAAGAAGCCAAGAGATATTTTTAAGCAAAGTGACAGAATCACATTGATTGGAAAGTTGGGGCATCTGGGTGACTCAGTCAGTTAAGCATCCAACTTCAGCTCAGGACATGATCTCACAGTCTGTGGGTTCAAGTCCCGCATCGGGCTTTGTGCTGACAGCTCAGAGCCTGGAGCCTGTTTTGAATTCTGTGTCTCCCTCTCTCTCTGCTCTTCCTTCATTCATTCTCTGTCTCTTAAAAATAAATGAAAGTTCAAACAAATTAAGAAAGAAAAGTATCTGTTAACTGTGCAGGACTATCGGTCTGTGTAAAGACCAGCCCAGAAAATCAATTAGGAGGCAGGAGATGTCACCAACATATATTTGCTATGACATCTGTGAACTAAGTGCTGCTAGAAATAAAGAACAATTTGATAGGGGATAGTGGAGAGGGCAGAGTTCAGGATATTTCCAGATTTGGACACCATATGGAAGATCAAATCATGAAGCAAAATAAAGACTACAAAAAGAAGGGGTTTTGTCTTGTTGGGTTTGTGGGGAAGGATAGAATTAGAATGAACATGAATTTTGAAAGACAGTAGACCTCAGTTGTTATGATACTTTAGGATTCATATGGGTCTGTGTTCAAAACCAAGGTCTGCCATTTGCTAACTATGTGAGCTTGAGCAAAATCGTTAACCATGAATCTGTTCCCTCATTTAAAAAATAGGGATAGTGATACGATACCACAGTATAAATAAAATGATGTAACATATACATAGGGCTTAGAAATGTGCTGGTGCATAACAATCTTACAATCAATTTAAGTACAATTATTATTATTATATAGATTTTCAAACCATCAGAAATGTCTGGGAGTTGAAGCCACGCAAGTTCAACTGGAGAAGCGATTTTCTACCCTAAGAGAAAAATCAAAGCAGGGCTCTATGGATATCAAGACTAGAGAAGTAGTCAAATGAGAAAAGTGAGAGAACCTCAGGAAGGCTGGTGACCTGAAGCCAACAAAGTAAGAGTTTTAACAAGCAAGGGAAGAGGTGAATATCATTCCAATTTCACTGAGTGCTGGGGACAGGCACTAAAAATCTACCTTGGATTTGTCAGTGGGTCAGTATCAGTGTCCTGAAAAACATCACTGTGAAAAGAGACATGCGGGTAGCAGCAGTATACAGGAGGTGACTTTTTATCAATTTATAAGATAAGAAATCATAAAATAAATCCAAAACAGGAAGACCCTAATGCAAAGTAAGGAATGATCTGGTTCAAAAACAAAAAGGCAGAGAATCATTCTACATACCTTTTTTCTTTCCCCTCTCAGATCTACTCCATTAATAAATTATGTTATTTAATATTATCAAAATAAATCCCAAGTCTCTATACCTCTTCTCTGGTTTATGTCCAGGCTGGGTATTATCACCTTCCTGAACTACTAGTCTCTTAATTAGTGTCCTGGTTTCATTTCACTCCTCTGAGAAACAATTCTCTGTAGAGTTATCCAAGGAATCTTGTAAGTGTGAATTAGATAATATTCCCAGGCTTCAAACCATCCATTGTTTCCCACTGCATTTAAAATATAATCCCTGCTATTTACCCTGGGTCTAGGAGGCTCAAGTGAATAGACCCCCAACAATCTCTTGTACCTCATCTTCCTTTATATCCCCCACCTTGGGTACCAAATTTAGCACAATGGCCACCTTTACTTTCCTCTGGCAATGCAATTCATTCCCATCTTAAACCCTTTGCCCTTGCTGTTCCCTCTCTCTGGAGTGTTTTTTTCTCGGGATCTTCCCATTCCTCCTGTTATTCTCATCTCAGCTACTATGTCATCTCCTTGGTGAGGCCTTTGACGACCTTGTCAATCGAAGTAACTCTTCTTCCCTCCTACAGTCAATTTCCATCTCTTAGCCTTTGTAGCTCTACGGCTATGTGAATTATCTTCCCAGACCAGTAGGTACCAATTCCCGGATTCCCCATTTCTCCTGGACACAGTAACACTCTGGCAGCCAGCCCACTTAAGCCCTCCCAAAATAACCTTCTGATGTACCAAAGAATGGTATAAAAGCCATGTCTAGTAGGAGCCCAGGCAATCAGAGTGGGGAACCCTGGCTGTCTTCCTTCCAAGTGTCTATATTGGAGACTAATATGCTTTTCTCCCAGCAAACCTGAGGAAGCCACAGTTGTGCCACGTCCAGGATGGGTATTCAAGCCAAACAGGTAAAGGCCTAGTCATGACAGCCTTCTGTCTCTGGCACTCCTGCTAACCAGCCATTCACTCCAAGTTTAGAACTATGGTGTTGACCAAATGTCTCCCCAGCTTGATTCTCAGAGTAAGCTCTCTGAGCAGAGAAGCCATACTGTATAGTAGAGAGGATGCAGGGTTAAATAAGCTACATTAACCCTCTTCTGTAAAATAGCTACATTGATGGGTTTTGTTGAGAATTTGAAAATAATGTTTATAACACACAAAATGCAGTCCCCAGAATCAGATAGAAGTTTGATAAATGGCCATTACTATAACTAAATAAGATTTACTATTTACCCTTTGAATGTATACATTTCAGTGGCGGATCAGTCTTTGTATCTAGATCTCAAAGACCTAGAGACACCCTAGCTTCCCTCCACCCCACTTCAGACTTGAGACAACTTCAGACCAGACACTTTCCTGCTTTCCAGAGAGGTCACCCACTGTTCTGCCTCATAGAACTGTATGTCGATGAGGGATATAAAAAGAAGGGCAGTTACTAAGCAGATTATAAAACAAAACTTGTAAAAATATTTCTATCATCCCTTACCAAGGTAGATGGATCATTACTTGTAAATTTTAGGTAATGGACCTACAACTTGGAAGTGAAGGAAAAAATTCTTTATTCTCTTGGGGTCACAGTTCTGGCTAAGGATGAATAGGACTTGAAAACCATAAAACAGCAGATTCTGGAATCTTAGTCCAGAGACAGTGAGTTCATAGTTCTGGAGAGAAACCCAGATATGGGTATATTTCACATTTTCCCTGCTGACACATATGGGTATTTAAAGTATAAATCACTACAGATCTATTCTCAGAACATTTAGGAGTAAGGGCTTGGAAAGCACCTGAAAAATGACAGCAGTTGCTCAAGAGGATAGATTTTGCACACTCTCTCCTTTTTGTTTCCATACATTTTTCATACAAGTTTCATTTCATTCCATACAAGTTTCATTTCATTATTACACTGTTTATAAGCTACATTTAGAGAATATTATAATTGTTGTTTATAGAAAAAACAAAGCTTTCTGAATGTACACCAGGTAGCAAGAGAGATGGTGCCTGGACGGAAATGGCGAGGGAGAGGTGATGGATATAGACAAAGAAATGGCATCCCAAGGGAGCCTTCAATCCTGCTACCATGGCCTCCAGCTCTGCCCAGTTGGAGAGCACAGCCAAGCATTCATCCTGGTACCTGTTGAGGAAGTGCCATGGGGTGTGGATTCTGCAAGGGCAAGTGTGTTCCTCATTGACACAGGCACTGAGAAGTCTAGATGAGGTGGAATTTAGGGATGACTACTCACTGCTTCTCCTTCTGGAACTCCCATCTCATTTAAGCTGCCTACTAAGCAAAATCAACGTTTTTTATTAAGGTGAGGATATGAAAAAATTAGAACCCTCATACATTGGTAGGAGTGTGAAATGGTTTAGCCCCCGTGGAAAACATTTTGGCAATTCCTCAAAAAGTTAAAAAGGAGTTACCACGTGACCCAGGAATACACCCAAAAGAATTTGAAAACATGTACTCAAAGTAGTACGTATACAAGAATGTTGGTAGCAACACTTAATAACAGCTAGAAGGTGGAAACAGATCAAAAGTCCTTCAGTGGATGAATGAACAAACAAAACTGGGGTATACACATACAATAGAATGTATGTATGTAAATACAAATTTAGGCATAAAAAGAAATGAAGTACTAATACATGTTACAACATAAACGAACTTCAAAAACATGTTAAGTGAACAAAGCCAGACACAAAGATCACATATTTATAATTCCATTTGTATGAAATATTCTAAATAGGTAAATCCATAGAGACAGAATGCATGCAGACTGATGATTTTCAGGGAATGGGGGTAATGCAGAGAATGGGGAGAAACCAATTAAAGATAAAGGGTAAGGGGTTTTACTTTGGAATGATGTAAGTATTTTAGAACTAGATAGGAATGGTGGTTGCAATGCAAATACTGTGAAGAAAAAAACTTTTAATTTTAAAAAACAAATGGAAGTCCACATCACCATAATGGCTGTGGGGAAGAAACAAGATGAAAATACAAAACCTTATAGCAAGTATGAATTGCAAGATATTTGATTGATTAATTTGGCTATTATAAATATAATGATAATTTGTAAAGAATCAATATTTAGTTTACAAATGAAACTGTTAACTTTTCTGTAGAGTTAAAATGCAATTTAAAATGTTTTTGCAGGTTTCTGGACAAAATTGTACTCACTCTCTCACCTCTGAATCCTGTATTTGACAAAACAAGAGGTTACCAAACCCAGAAGATGGCTCAGTAAGGATGGGAAACATGTCAGGGGAGAGGGATATTTTTATGCCTATTTTACAAGGATAAAAACAACTGCCATTCGAGAGAAGTTATGTGATTTTCAAAGTATCCATAACCAGAAAAAGTTCACTAAAAATTTCAACTTTGGTTTTTCCAAATCTGGAATCCATTCTCCTACCACAAGAATTTTCTAAAATGGTAGAAGACTAGTATTTTACCTATAACACTACTAACCTAGAAGAACTGACTAAAGACAGAATGGATTTAACTAGGATGAAAAAATAAATATCCTCTCTTTTAAACATTAAATATAAAACAAAAGGAAATCATATATGCCTATCTTTTCCAGAGTGAACTCCATTCACAATTTAGAGATCCATTATACAGGCTGGGAGAGTTTATCAAACTTTTTATTTTTTTTAATATTTATGTATGTATGTATGTATGTATGTATTTATTTATTTTAAATATATGAAATTTATTGTCAAATTGGTTTCCATACAACACCCAGTGCTCATCCCAAAAGATGCCCTCTTCAATACCCATCACCCACTTTCCCCTCCCTCCCACTCCCCCCCCCCCCAATCAGCCCTGAGCCATAGAAGATCCAGAATAAAATCCTCCCCTTCCAAGATAAGGCTTGGGCCAGTCATCATCTCTCAGATTTACCCTACAGGAGATGTATACTCTTGGCCTAAATGAACGCATCTTGGCTTAGCCCAGAGAGTATTATAGTAATTAAGACCTTTTAAGATGTTGATATAGTTTGCATATAAGTCTACTAGATCAATGCTTCTTAGCCATTCCAGTTTATGGATTACTTTTCTAACATTACAAAATTATGTGGATGCTTTCCAGGCACACATCATAGTAACTATTCTCTTGGTAATCATTGCTGACAATATATATGAAAGAATGACTTTAGAAACACTTCAAAGTAAATTCCTATCTTATTGATCACAAAGTTATACAACTGTTATCGGAGATTATTCAGTCTGCAAACAAAACTACAAGAGCATTAATTCTGAGAGTCCATGGCCTACTGATTAGAAAACACTAAACTAGATTCCCAACTTAGGTCTGAGCCTCTGGACCCTGGGCCACATTATGGCTTTCACGGGCCCTGAGCAATTTTGCCTTTGTGGATCTTTTCTCTATAAAAAATGTTAAAATTTATATTTTATAATTGAAATGTTATACAGAAAAGTATATTCATATTATATGTTAAAATATCTTCTTTGACCTAAATGTTCATTTTTTCCTTCTTAATTTAAAAGAAATAAAAACATGTTCATTGTGGGTCCTTAGCACTTTCCCTAATAGAGAAGCCAGAAATGCCCAGGTGTAAGCACTTCAAGGTGGTGTATATACCAAGTACTCACTAATTATTCAGTTGTTTGTTCATCAATAACTCAAATGATAGTGCTATTTTTCTCCTATCTTCAATCTGTGGTCTAAAAGGACTTCTTTGCAGTATTTGAAATGCAAGTTTGAGACAGCAAAATTCTCTCATTCATTCCCATCCTGTCAGATGTCTCCCACGATTCCTTAGGCGTACTGCTTCCAAACCATAATTCAACAGGATAAAAAACAGGATGAAAAATTCAAGAAGAGAATTTCCAACTTTCAGATAGAGTATTATATGGCCATGCTCATTTGCAGTCCTTTGAGACCAGCTAGTGCTATACCCTTTGGTCTAACGTGTTTCCTATATAAATCCACAGAGGAATTCTTGTCATGGGGCATCCATATATGCATTTTTGACTTAAGAAAAGTGTCTCTAGAAGTAGGGGAAGGAGGGCTGGAATGTGAACTGCTGAGAAGCAGGAGACCAATGAGGAGCAGAAGAGGATGATGTAGCTGTGGAGATGTCCAGGCATTGCCAGGGCAAGCTCAGCAGGACATGGTACAAACCGAGCAGAAGGTGAGGTGGTGGTGGGGAGGGGGAGGAATCAGCCTGGGATGGTGCCCGAGCACCAGTTAGCCATTTATAACCATGCAACTTCAAATTCACCCCAAGCCTGCTCTGTGAAATGGACCTGGGCCCTTTAAGTATTTTTCCTTTGCCGATTGGCACAATGTTAAGCTTTGTCAGTAGAGGGCACAGGAGGAAAGGATTTTGCTTCCCTGTTCTGATGAAATGTGTGTGTGTGTTCATATGTGTCTTTTCCCAGCACCTGCTCCTGTGTCATGCACAGCTTCCCCATGGCTGGTGGCCAGCAGCCAGCAGCTTCCCCAGTTATCCCCTTCAGAAGGTTTGGCAGAATGCCTCTGGTGAGACACCTCCCTGTCAACAGCTCTCCTTGGCACATTAGAGGGCTGATTTCTGGCAAGTTCCACCAGCACTGCACCACAATGATTTCTCTGCCATCCAGTGAACTGGCCATGCCCAGTCCCACATAGTCTGGGTCTCATGCTAAAAGGGGTGGGGGCACCCCTTTGTGCACTCTGTGTCAGCCCTGGGGACAGTGGCTGCTTCTTATATCTGCTATAGCAATTCTTTTTTCTTTTTCCAAGACAATCTTTTGATACTTCTATTCCTTTTTCTAGTTAATAGTTTTTATATTAAACCTACCCATCCCTGTGTTGTTTCTCTTTCCTGATTGGGCCCAAACTAATATACTTGGTTTTTAAATTCGTAAGGATTGTGATATTATTAATAAATGGGAAAAGAAGGAAAAGAAGAGGTTTAGAAGGAAAATAATTTGCTCTGTTTTGTACAGATTTAAGTAAGGCTTTTGACAGACATTCAGGACATAGTCAAGAACAGCGTTTTACATTATTTGGTGCTTTTCCAAAATACATAAGTCCTAACGCCACCCACTGAGATGTCTGAGATGGAGTACTAGCTTAGGGCACAGACACCTGTGTTTTTTTTTTTAATTTCCACAGATGATTCTTATTTGCAATTACCGTACTTGGCTGTATAGGATGCTGATTAAGAAAACAGTTTTGTAGTTAGATTAATCTGGATTTAAATCTCAGCTTCCCTTTTATTAGCAGTGACTGAACAATGATGAGCCTCTTCTGCAAAATGTGGCTAGTACTATTTAGCTATTTAAATTGTAACGATTAAATTAGATGACATTAAATTAGCAGGGTTTTGAGCATATTATAATATTTTAGTAAATGGCAGGAGTGATTATTCTTCTGATATTCTGAATCTGCTTTACTTTTTTAAAGTAGGCTCCATGCCCAATGTGGGGCTTGAACTCACAACCCTGAGATTTAGAGTTGCATGCTCCATTAACTGAGCCAGCCAGGCGCCCCATGAATCTGCTTTATTTTTTTCTACATTCCACTTACCTACACCTAATATACCATACATTTTTGTTCTTATTCTACAACTCACCTCTCTGGAAAGTAAACTCCAAGAAGGTGGGAAATTTGTTCTAATCATAGTTGCTTCCTAAACCAATGTAGGTACCCAACAAATATTATTTGTGTCAATAAATCATGTAAACCTGATCAGGGACATCTTATTCAGGGACTAGAATCAGCTGCCCTGAAAGAGCAAGAGGGAAGTGAATTTAAAACATAGCCTGTATTTCCAGAAGCTGGTTCTTTGAAAGAATGAACAAAATTCATACACCCCTAGCCAGATAAAAAAGAAAAAGACCCCAATAAATAAAATCAAGAATGAAAGAGGGGAGATCACAACCAACACAGCAGAAATAAAAATAATAAGAGAATATTATGAGCAATTATATGCCAAGAAAATGGGCAATCTGGAAGAAATGGACAAATTCCTAGAAACATATAAACTACTAAAACTGAAACAGGAAGAAACAGAATATTTGAACAGACCCATAATCAGTAAAGAAATTAGTAATCAAAAATCTCCCAAAAAACAAGAGTCCAGGGCCAGATGGCTTTCTAGGGGAATTCTACCAAACATTTAAGGAAAAGTTAACACCTATTTTCTTGAAGCTGTTCCAAAAAATAGAAATGAAAGGAAAACTTCTTTCTATGAAGCCAGCATTACCTTGATTCCAAAACCAGACAAAGACCCCACTAAAAAGGAGAACGATAGACAAATTTCCCTGATGAAATGGATGCAAAAATCCTCAAGATATTAGCCAACTGGATCTAACAATACATTAAAAAAATTATTCACCACGACAAAGCAGGATTTATACCTGGGATGCAGGGCTGGTTCAATATCCACAAAATAATCAATGTGATTCATCACATCAATAAAGGAAAGGACAAGAACCATATGATCCTCTCAATAGATGCAGAGAAAGCATTTGACGAAATACAGCATCCTTTCCTGATAAAAACCCTTAAAAAAGTAGGGACAGAAGGATCATACCTTGAGATCATAAAAGCCATATACGAAAGACCCAATGCTAATATCTTCCTCAATGGGGAAAAACTGAGACCTTTCCCCCATAAGGTCAGGAACAAGACAAGGATGTCCACTCTTGTCACTGTTACTCAACATAGTATTGGAAGTCTTAGCCTCAATAATCAGACAACAGAAAGAAATAAAAGGCATCCAAATCAGTCAGGAGGAGGTCAAACTTTCACTCTTCATAGATGACATGATACTCTATATGGAAAACCCAAAAGATTCCACCAAAAACTGCTAGAATTGATCCATGAATTCAGCAAAGTGGCAGGATATAAATCAATGCACAGAAATTGGTTGCATTCCTATACACCAACAATGAAGCAACAGAAAGAGAAATCAAAGAATCAATCCTATTTACAATTATACCAAAAACCATAAAATACCTAGGAATAAATCTAACCAAAGAGGTGAAAAATCTATACACTGAAAACTATAGAAAGTTTAGGAAAGAAATTGAAGAAGACACACACAAACAATGGAAAAATATTCCATGCTCCTGGATTGGAAGAACAAACATTGCTAAAATGTCAACACTACCCAAAGCAATCTACATATTCAATGCATCCCTATCAAAATAACACTAGCATTCCTCCCAGAGCTAGAACAAACAATCCTAAAATTTGTATGGAGCCAGAAAAGACTCCGAATAGCCAAAGCAATCTTGAAAAAGAAAACCCAAACAGGAGGATCAAAATCCCAGACTTCAAGCTGTATTACAAAGCTGTCATCATCAAGACAGTATGGTACTGGCATAAGAACAGACACTCAGATCAATGGAACAGAATAGAAGACCCATAAATGGACCCACAAACGTATGGCCAACTAATTTTGACAAAGCAAGAAAGAATACGTGATGGAATACAGTCTCTTCAAGTGGTGCTGGGAAAACTGGACAGCAACATGCAGAAAAATGAGTATCTGGACCGCTTTCTTACACCATATACAAAAATAAACTCAGAATGGATGAAGCACCTAAATGTGAGACAGGAAGCCATCAAAATCCTCGAGGAGAAAGCAAGCAAAAACCTCTCTGACCTTGGCTGCAGCAACTTGTTACGCAACATGTCTCCGGAGGCAAGGGAAACAAATGCAAAAATGAACTATTCGGACCTCATCAAAATAAAAAGCTTCTGCACAGAGAAAGAAACAAACAGCAAAACAAAAAGGCAACAATCGGAATGGGAGAAGATATTTGCAAATGACATATCAGATAAAGGGTTAGTCCAAAATCTATAAAGAACGTATCAAACTCACCCAAAAAACAAATAATCCAGTGAAGAAATGGGCAAAAGACATGAATACACACTTCTCTGAAGACGACATCCAGATGGCCAACCGACACATGAATAAATGCTCCACATCACTCATCATCAGGGAAATACAAATCAAAACCACCATGAGATATCACCTCACACCTGTCAGAATGGCTAACATTAACAACTCAAGCAACAACAGATGTTGGCGAAGATGCAGAGAAACAGGATCTCTTGCACTGCTGGTGGGAATGCAAGCTGGTGCAGCCACTCTGGAAAACAGTACGGAGGTTCCTCAAAAAAATTAAAAATAGAGCTACCCTATGACCCAGCAATTACACTACTAGGTTTTTATCCAAGGGATACAGGTATGCTGTTTTGAAGGGGCACATGCACCCCAGTGTTTATAGCAGCATTATCAATAATAGCCAAAGTATGGTAAGAGCCCAGATGTCCATCAATGGATGAATGGATAAAGATGTAGTATATATGTGTGTATATACTATATATACATATATATATATATATATGTATATACTACATATACATATATATATATAATATATACATACACACACACACACACACACACACAATGGAGTATTATTCGGCAATCAAAAAGAATGAAATCTTGCCATTTGCAACTATGTGGACTGAGCTAGAGGGTATTATGCTAAGCAAAATTAGTCAGAGAAAGACAAATATCCTATGCCTTCATTCATATGAGGACTTTAAGAGACAAAATAGATGAACATAAGGGAAGGGAAGCAAAAATAATATAAAAATAGGGAAGGGACAAAAACATAAGAGACTCTTAAATATGGAGAACATACAGAGGGTTACTGGAGGGATTGTGGGAGGGGGAGGGGCTAAATGGGTAAGAGGCATTAAGGAATCTACTCCTGAAATCATTGTTGCACTAACTTGGATGTAAAATAAAAAAATAAATAAAAATAAAAATTAATTAAAAAAATAATAAAGTCCTGTATAGCTCCCCCCCCACCCCCAACGCCACCAAGAAAACATAGCCTGTATTTGAAAAGTAGGAGGAAGATTAGCAAAGACATTGTAGGGAAAAAAGAAATTGTGTACCCTTTTAGTTTCTTTTAATAAGATCTGTGAATTAAACTGATAAAGGATGGAAAAGAAGAAAGGGCATACAAACAGAAGAAAGGGCATACAAATTCTGTCTGATGTTGATTTTTACACTTACACAGAGGCCTTCATAAAAAATGAGTGAAGACCCAAAGAAACATTTAGACCTGAGCTCTCATATTCCATTTCAACAAAGGGTGATAAATTCTATAGACCTAACTATGTGGGGGACACTAATTCAGACTCTACCTCCAGTGGTAAAGTCTATTCTTCTCTCCTTGATATGAAAGAGGGAGACATCTTCATTAAGGGATATTTCTGCTCTGTTTTTAGGCAGGTAGAAGAAAGGTAAAAAGCTCTCTGATCTCTGCTCTTTCTCAATCATCTTCAGCTCAAAATAACCATTATGCCAAAGTGGCATATTCTGATCCTCTTCAACATGAAAGGAGGACAAGTCAGAGAGGCAAGAAGAAAATCAGGAGAGGGTAGAGCAAGAAGCCAAAGAAATAACATGATAGAACAACCAGGGGGCTGGTTACCATCTTTAAGGAGTATTGGGAGTAAAAGGTGACCCGTGGATTTGGCAATAAGGAAGTCACTGATGACCTGACCTGCTGTAGTAGAGGCAGTACCTCTGAAATCCTGGAGCTCAGAATGCCTGATTAGTAAAATCACAATGTAATTCTAACAAGCACAACATTGTCAAAATTAAGTGAGAAGAAAAGATATCACTCTAGTTCACTGATGGTCTTTAAGTATATAAAGGAAGATGAAATGGTGAACATGGAAACTATGAATCTGCTCAAAGAAACAAAATTTATTTGTACAGCATAATCCTAGGCTTCTGAGGACTCTGAGTTACCAACTCAGGTGTCCAAACCCTCTGAATATCAATGCTCTAAAAATAGTTACCTCTATGTGTGATCAGTTGAAACCATTAATGATTAAAATACCAAGTTCTTTTTTTTTTTTAACGTTTATTTATTTTTGAGACACAGAGAGACAGAGCATGAACGGGGGAGGGTCAGAGAGAGAGAGAGGGAGACACAGAATCTGAAACAGGCTCCAGGCTCTGAGCTGTCAGCACAAAGCCTGACATGGGGCTTGAACTCACAAACTGTGAGATCATGACCTGAGCTGAAGTCAGACGCTTAACCGACTGAGCCACCCAGGCGCCCCTAAAATAACAAGTTCTTAAGTCATCAAGCTCATTGCTTAAAATGCAATGTCACAACTTTATATAATTTGTCTTCTTGTGTACTTTTACAACTGGGAAAGAATTCTTGTCCGAAAGAGTAGAAATATTTTTTACTTTTAAAAGTGTATGTTTGATTCTGTTTTACTAAACAGGCCTGTTTTAACTCAGGCCATTATGAGTTTGATCACCATGAGTCTATCTATCTAGATCTTACCACTTCTGGGAATGTTGGAAAACTTCACTTGTGGGTGGAAAAGCTGAGGTTCAAAGCCCAGCCTGACATGACTGGAAAATAAAATATTCTCATGAGATTATCTGATGGTGAGGCTGTCCACCTGCCTAGTCACCTCCCCTATATTTTGTCATTCCCTTTAAACAGGAAAAGACAATAAAACATATGATAGCAGTGATACAGACTGAGGAAGTAAACACAGCATGCAAATGCTTTTCTTCCTCAAAGTTCACTGGGCAAGAACTGGAAAAACACAGATGATAGCCTACTGTGAGGTTATAGTCAAAGTCAGGCTTAGAGGATGGACCATGTGAAAAGTGAGAGTTGCTCGTTAAAGGCAGAGGTGACAATGCAACAAGAACCTTCAGGGAGGGCAGATGAAGAAATAAGGTGGCAGTTATAATGCAGTATCCAGGACAAGGGGTTGATCTCTAAGAAGATGGCCTGTTCTTTCAGAATAGGAAAGAAGAGGTAAGAATGGGTACAGTTATAAGTAAGCCTAGAGAAGAGTAAAAGAGAAGTTGGAAGAGCTTGCACTTCAAAGACTCCATTTTTTTCCCTAAGAAATATGCTAAGAGTGAGAGGGTTGAGGGAGGGGCTTACAAATATTGGAAAGGCTGGAAATGATTCATTTTTAGTGGTGCAAATACTTGCCAGCCTGGATCAGAAGTGAAGAAAGCAGGTAACTTGTTAATACAGATTAGTTTGGTCCAAAGTATAGCAAAGATAGAAGGATAAAAAGCTAAGGGAAATAAGACTTTTGGCGAAAGAGTCATTAATATGATGGAATGTAGATTTGGGGCTGAGAAGGGAAATATGTTAACCATAAAGAGATTTGCAGAGAAGGAGAATATGGAGGGGCAGAAAAAGTAGACAAATTTTAAAACTAGCAATATTAGGGGTGATAAGGCAATAAATGTATATAAAAATGGAAGATGATGGTGGAAGCATGGATTATAACATTAAAGGGATCCATGGAGCCAATGCTAGGGTCTCATATCAGTGAGTCAATCAAACTTCCCAGAAGATGGGGCAGTAGGAGGAACTCAAGTTCACCTCTTTCCCTGGTTATTCCTAGACAACACTGGTATCATTGTAAATAACCCAGAGAATGACCCGAAGACTGGCACTACAGACTGCCCACAGCTAAATGTAGAGAAGAGGCAGAGACACTATCAGGAAACAGTCTGACCTACAAGAGTATCTTTGGAAGGTACAGTACGGATGTGGAGAAGGGAGAGGAATAGATCCCACACCAGACATTCCAAGCATGGGGGATCTGCATGGGGAAGAGGAGTCCCCATAATATTTGGCTTTGAAAACAAAAGGGGCTTAACTTCCTGAGTTCTTACAATAAGTGTGGTTTAAAACCTGGAACTTTAAAAATCAGCAGGCTCAGTTCTGGGAGAGCCTGAAGGTGACAGAAAATTGAGTCCCATTCCTTAAAGAGACAGCATAACAAACAGCCCCACTGAGATACAGAGTAGAAGTAGCAGTTTGAAAAACATCTGGGGTATATGGGAAAAGAAAACAGTTACATACAAAGGAAACCCCATAGGGCAATCAGCTGATTTTTCAGCAGAAACTCTGCATACCAGAGGGAGTGGCATAATATAATCAGAGTGATGAAAGGGAAAATCTGCAACCAAGAATACTCTAACCAGTAAGGCTATCATTTAGAATAGAAAAAGAGATAAAGACTCTCCAGACAAACAAAAGTTAAAAAAAACTCATCACCATGAAGCCAGACATACAAGAAATGTTAAAGGGTACTCTTTGAATGGAAAGAAAAAACCATAAGCAGGAATAAGAAAATAGGAAGCACAAAAGCAGAAAAACTAAGTATTATCTATAAAACTCAGTGAAGAGGGGTGCCTGGGTGGCTCAGTCGGTTAAGTATCTGACTTTGGCTCAGATTATAATTTCACAATTTGGAAATTTGAGCCCTGCGTTGGGCTCTGCACTGACAGCTTGGAGCCTCGACCCTGTTTTGGATTCTCTGTCTCCCTCTCTTTCTGACCCTCCCCACTTGTGCTCTCTCTCTCTCTCTCTCTCTCTCTCTCTCTCTCTCTCTCTGTCTCTCAAAAATAAAATAAACATTAAAAAAAAGTCAGTGAAGGGGTGCCTAGATGGCTCAGTCGGTTAAGCATCCAGCTCTAGGTTTCAGCTCAGGTCATGATCACTGTTTCATAAGTTCGAGCCCCGCATCCAGTTCTGCTCTCACAGCATGGAGCCTGCTTGGGATTCTCCATCTTCATCTCTCTCTGCCCCTCACCCATGCATGCTGTCTCTCTCAAAATAAATAAACTTTAAAAAATTACTAAAATCAGTGAAGAGATTCATGAAATAAAAGGATCTAAAGTATGATATCATATACCTAAAATACAAGTGCAAGAGGAGTAAAAATTTAGTGCTTTTAGATTGGGTTCAAACTTAAGTGATCATCAACTTAATATAGACTCCTATATGCATAAAATTTATGTATACACCTAATGATAGTCACAAATAAAAAGTCAGTAATAGATATGCAAAAAATAATGAGAAAGGAATCCTAATATATCAGTAAAGAATGCCAGCAAACTGTGGGAGAAGAGAGCAACAAAGAAAAAGAGAAGAACTACACAAACAATAACAACAAGTAACTAAATAGCACTAAGTATATACCAAACAAGGAATGGGTCAATCAACAAATCAAGGAGAAAATCAAAAATTGCTTAGAGGCAGTGAAAATGATAACACAACAGTCCAAAATCTTTGGGACGCAGCAAAAGCTGTTCTAAAAGGGAAGTTTATAGTAATACAGGCCTACCTCAAGAAGCAAGAAAAGTCTCAAATATACAATCTAACCTTACACCTAAAGGAGTTAGAAAAAGAACAACAAACTAAACCCCAAACAGTATAAAGAAGGAAATATTAAAAATTAGAACAAATATAAATGAAATAAAAACTAAAAGAACAGTAGCACAAATCAATGACACCAGGAGCTGATTCCGTGAAACAGATCAACAAAATTGATAAACCTTTAGCTAGACTCCTAAAGAAAGAGGATGCCAATAAAATCAGGAAAAAAATGAAAGAAAAGAAATAACAACTGGCAAGACAGAAATACAAAGAATTATAAGAGAATATTATGAAAAATTATATGCTAACAAATTGAACAACCTAGAAGAATGGGTGAATTCCTAGAAACCTATAATCTCCCAAAATTGAATCAGGAAGAAATAGAAAATTTGAACAGACAAAGTATCAGCAGTGATGATGTATTAGTAATCAAAAAATTCCCAAGAAACAAAATTCCAGGACCAGGTGGCTTCACAGGTAAATTCTACCAAACATTTAAAGAAGAGTTAATACCTATTCTTCTCAAATTATTCCAAAAAATAAGAGAGTAAGGCAAATTTCCAAATTCATTCCATGAAGCCTGCATTACCCTGACACCAAAACTACATAAAGACATTACACAAAAAGGGAACTACAGGCCAGTATCTCTGATGAACATAGATATAAAAATACTATCAAACTGAATCCAACAATGCATTAAAAAAATTATTCGTGACAATAAAGTGGAATTTATTCCTGGGATACAAGGATAGTTCAATATTCGCAAATCAATCAACATGACACATCATATCAATAACAGAAAGGATTAAAACCGTGTGATCATATAAACAGATGTAGAAAAAGCATTTGACCAAGTACAACATCCATTCATGATAAAAACCTCAACAAAATAGGTGTAGAGGGAATGTACCTTAACATAATAAAGCGCTTATATGAAAAACCCACAGTTAATATCATATTCCATAGAGAAGAACTGAGAGCTTTCCCCCTAATATCAGGAACAAGGATGACCTTGCTTACCACTTTTATTCAACACAGTACTGGAAGTTCTAGCCACAGAAATCAGACAACAAAAAGAAATAAAAGGCATCCAAATTGCTAAAGAAGAAGTAAGATTTCCACTACTTGCAGATGACATGATAATCTATACAGAGAACCCTAAAGACTCCACCAAGAAACTGCTAGAACTGATGAATGAATTCAGTAAGGTCATAGGATACAAAACCAATGTACAGAAATCCATTGCCTTTCCAGACACTAATAATGAAGCAACAGGAATAGAAATTAAGAAAATGATCCCATTTATAATTGCATTAAAAATTATAAAACACCTAGGAATAAGCTTAACAAAGGAGATGAAAGACCTATAGTTTGTAAACTATAAAACGCTGACGAAAGAAATTGAAGATGACACAAATGGTTATCCCATGCTCACAGATTGGAAGAACAAATATCATTAAAATGCCCATTCTGCCAAAAGCAATCCATACATTTAAGGCAATCCCTATCAAACTACCAACAGCAGTTTTCACAGAACTGGAACAAATAATCCTAAAATTTGTTTTGAACCACAAAAGACTCCATGTAGCCAAAACAATCTGGAAGAAGAAGAATAAAACTGGAGGTATTACAATTCCAGATTTTCAATTATACTACAAAATTGTAGTAATCAAAACTGTATGGTACTGGCACAAATATAGACACATATATCAGTAAAATAGAATAGAAATCCCAGAAACAAAACCCCTAATTATATGGTCAATTAGTCTTCAACAAAAGAGGCAAGAATATTTAATGGGAAAGACATCTCTCCAACAAAGGGTGCTGGGAAAACTGGACAGCAACATGCAAAAGAATGAACTTGGACCACTTTCTTACACCATACACAAAAATAAACTCAAAATGGATTAAACACTTAAATGTGCAACCTGAAACCATAAAAATCCTAGAAGAGAGTACAAGCAGTAATTTTTCTGACATAGGCTGTAACATGATCTTTTTTTATATATGTCTCCTGAGGCAGGGGAAGCAAAAGCAGAAGTATACCTTTGGGACTGCATCAAAATAAAAAGCTTCTGCACAGCGAAGGAAACAATCAACAAAACAAAAAGGCAACCTACTTAATGGGAGAAGATAGTTGCCAATGACATATCTAAAAAGGTCTAGTATCCAAAATATATATAAAGAAGTATACAACCCAACACCAAAACAAAAACAAAAACAAAAACCACAAATAATCTGATTAAAAGTGGGCAGAAGACATGAGCAGATATTTCGCCAAAGAAGACATCCAGATGGACAACATAAACTTGAAAAGATATTAAACATCACTCATCATCAGGGAAATGTAAATTAAAACTATCATACGATATCACCTCACACCTGTCAGAATGGCTAAAAGCAGAAACACAAGAAACAACAAGTGTCGGTAAGTATATGGAGAAAAAAGAATCCTTGTGCATTGTTGGTAGAAATGCAAACTGGTGCGGCCATTATGGAAGACAGTATGGAGGTTACTCAAAAAATTAAAAATAAAACTATGCTACAATCCATTAATTACACTACTGGTATTCACCCCCAAAATAAAAAAAAACAATTCAAAAGGATATAATGCACCCCTAGGTTTATTACAACATTATTTACAATAGCCAAATTATGGAAGCAGCCCAAGCATCCATCAATAGATGAATGAATGAAGTGTGGTGTGTACACACACACACACACACACACACACACACACACTGATATATTAGCCATTAAAAGAATGAAATCTTGACGTTTACAATGACATGGATAGAGCTATAGAGTGTAATGCTAAGCAAAATAAGTCAGTCAGAGAAAGACAAATGGCATATAATTTCACTCATATGTGGAATTTAAGAAAGAAAACAAATGAACAAATCGGAAAAAAAGAGACAAACCAAGAAACAGACTCTTCACGTTAGAGAACAAACTGGTGGTTACCAGAGGGGAGGTGGGTGGGGGGATGGGTGGAATAGGTGAAGGGGATTAAGTACTCTTAGGTACACTTGATAAGTACACTTATCATGATGAGCATTGCATAATGTATAGAATTGTTGATTTAGTATACTGTGAACCTGAAACTAAGATTGTATGTTAACTATACTGGAATTAAAATTAAAAAAAAAAAAACTCATGAAAATAAATAAGCTACAGACTGGGAAAAAGTAATGATGGAAATGGGCATGTTAAGCTAGTTATGTGAGTCAGGCTCTCAGAAAAGACCTGCAATTCTGAATCACTGAGGAATTTTGGCTGCTAGTTTCTCACTTCCCCCAGAGAAGAAGGAGGGACTGCCTTTTTCTACCATTTAGTAATTGCCTAGCTTAATCTTCTGCAAATGTCAGTATCTTTTGTATTTGTTTCTATCTCTTTTGAGGATACTCATTCATTCAACAACTACTTATTCAGACCCCACCATGTGTCCAGAACTGTTCTGAGCCTTGGGGACACAATGAACATAACACATGAAAAGCTCTGCCCACTGGAGCCAAAATGCTAATGAGGAAATTATCACCTATTCTGGTAGTAATTCCCCTTATCTCACCACCAGCCCCTGTTGGTTGTTAACTTTTTGACGCATTATTTGCCTTCTTTTCCTCTGACCAAATTAAACACAGTATCTGGAAAAGATTTGTTCCTTAAACATTTGTCGAACTGATGAAAAACTCCAAAGGAACAGCTAGAACAGTAGAGCACTTCCAGTATGCACACAATGGGTTGAGTGGAGCTTTCTCTTTTGTCTCCAGGCAAAATTAATACCTCCCTTCCTCTGTAGTCTCAAACTTTTATTTCAGCTGCTATCCCAGCCCAACTGTAGCAAGATTTGATTTAGTTAATACCTTTGCCTCCACCCCATTAGGAGTATCTTCTAATAGAGAAACTAATTGAAGTACCACTGTATTCACCAGCACTAAGAAGACTCAAATTTATTCAGTTAACGTCAATGTTGACTTTTCATTAGATTTAATTGCTAGATAACCTCTCTACCCATTGAATAGAAACTACAGCTAGGAAATTAGGGAAGACCCTGGGCTCAAGCCCCAGTCACATAGGTGACTTAGGATGTGACCATAAGAAACTTGCATTCCCTCCTGAGATTTCCATATTTGCCAAACTTTGAGTCCTAATTAATACACTGTTA